>NC_092716.1:5204725-5402225 GCF_047496885.1 Scyliorhinus torazame
CACCCCCACTCCCCCCCCAGTGACAGAGGCAGTCTCACCCCCACTCCCCCCCCAGTGACAGAGGCAGTCTCACCCCCACTCCGCCTCCCCACCAGTGACAGAGGCAGTCTCACCCCCACTCCCCCCAGTGACAGAGGCAGTCTCACCCCCACTCCCCCCCAGTGACAGAGGCAGTCTCAACCCCCTCCCCCCCCCCCAGTGACAGAGGCAGTCTCACCCCCACTCCCCCCAGTGACAGAGGCAGTCCAACCCCCCCCCCCCCCCCAATGACAGAGGTAGTCTCACCCCCACTCCCCCCCAGTGTCTGAGGCAGTCTCACCCCCACTCTCCCCCAGTGACAGAGGCAGTCTCACCCCCACTCCCCCCCCCCCAGTGACAGAGGCAGTCCCACCCCCACTCACCCCCAGTGACAGAGGCAGTCTCACCCCCACTCCCTCCCCCCCCCTCCCCAGTGACAGGCAGTCTCACCCCCACTCCCCCCCCCCCCCCCAGTGACGGAGGCAGTCCCACCCCCACTCCCCCCCCAGTCAGAGGCAGTCTCACCCCCACTCCCCCCCCCCCAGTGACAGAGGCAGTCTCACCCCCACTCCCCCCCCCCACCCCCCCAGTGACAGAGGCAGTCTCACCCCCACTCCCCCCGTGACAGAGGCAGTCTCACCCCCACTCCCCCCCCCCCACCCCTCCAGTGACAGAGGCAGTCTCACCCCCACTCTCCCCCAGTGACAAGAGGCAGTCTCACCCCCACTCCCCCCGTGACAGAGGCAGTCTCACCCCCACTCTCCCCGTGACAGAGGCAGTCTCACCCCCACTCCCCCCCCCCCACCCCCCCAGTGACAGAGGCAGTCTCACCCCCACTCCCCCCGTGACAGAGGCAGTCTCACCCCCACTCCCCCCCCCCCACCCCTCCAGTGACAGAGGCAGTCTCACCCCCACTCTCCCCCAGTGACAAGAGGCAGTCTCACCCCCACTCCCCCCGTGACAGAGGCAGTCTCACCCCCACTCTCCCCCAGTGACAAGAGGCAGTCTCACCCCCACTCTCCCCCAGTGACAAGAGGCAGTCTCACCCCCACTCCCCCGTGACAGAGGCAGTCTCACCCCCACTCCCCCCGCCCCCACCCCCCCAGGTGACAGAGGCAGTCTCACCCCCACTCCCCCCGTGACAGAGGCAGTCTCACCCCCACTACCCCCCAGTGACAGAGGCAGTCTCACCCCCACTCCCCCCGTGACAGAGGCAGTCTCACCCCCACTCCCCCCCCCCACCCCCTCAGTGACAGAGGCAGTCTCACCCCCACTCCCCCCGTGACAGAGGCAGTCTCACCCCCACTTCCCCCGTGACAGAGGCAGTCTCACCCCCACTCCCCCCGTGACAGAGGCAGTCTCACCCCCACTACCCCCCAGTGACAGAGGCAGTCCCACCCCCACTCCCCCCCCCCAGTGACAGTGGCAGTCCCCGTCCCCCCCAGTGACCGAGGCAGTCTCACCCCCACTCCCTCCAGTGACAGAGGCAGTCTCGCCCCCACTCCCCCCCCAGTGACAGAGGCAGTCTCACCCCCACTCCCCCCCCAGTGACAGAGGCAGTCTCACCCCCACTCCCCCCCCAGTGACAGAAGCAGTCTCACCCCCACTCCGCCTCCCCACCAGTGACAGAGGCAGTCTCACCCCCACTCCCCCCAGTGACAGAGGCAGTCTCACCCCCACTCCCCCCCAGTGAGAGGCAGTCTCAACCCCCTCCCCCCCCCCCCAGTGACAGAGGCAGTCTCACCCCCACTCCCCCCAGTGACAGAGGCAGTCCAACCCCCCCCCCCCCCCCAATGACAGAGGTAGTCTCACCCCCACTCCCCCCCAGTGTCTGAGGCAGTCTCACCCCCACTCTCCCCCAGTGACAGAGGCAGTCTCACCCCCACTCCCCCCCCCAGTGACAGAGGCAGTCCCACCCCCACTCACCCCCAGTGACAGAGGCAGTCTCACCCCCACTCCCTCCCCCCCCCTCCCCAGTGACAGGCAGTCTCACCCCCACTCCCCCCCCCCCCCCCCCCCCAGTGACGGAGGCAGTCTCACCCCCACTCCCCCCCCCCCAGTGACAGAGGCAGTCTCACCCCCACTCCCCCCCCCCACCCCCCCAGTGACAGAGACAGTCTCATCCCCACTCCCCCCCCCCACAGTGACAGAGGCAGTCTCACCCCGACTCTCCCCCAGTGACAGAGACAGTCTCACCCCCACTCCCCCCTCCCAGTAACAGAGGCAGTCTCACCCCCACTCCCCCCCCAGTGACAGAGGCAGTCTCACCCCCACTCCCCCCCCCCACCCCCCCAGTGACAGAGGCAGTCTCACCCCCACTCTCCCCCAGTGACAGAGACAGTCTCATCCCCACTCCCCCCCCCCCCAGTGACAGAGGCAGTTTCACCCCCACTCCCCCCCCAGTGACAGAGGCAGTTTCACCCCCACTCCCCCGTGACTGAGGCAGTTTCACCCCCACTCCCCCCCCAGTGACAGAGGCAGTTTCACCCCCACTCCCCCCCCAGTGACTGAGGCAGTTTCACCCCCCACTCCCCCCCCAGTGACAGAGGCAGTTTCACCCCCACTCCCCCCGTGACTGAGGCAGTTTCACCCCCACTCCCCCACCAGTGACAGAGGCAGTTTCACCCCCCACTCCCCCCCCAGTGACTGAGGCAGTTTCACCCCCCACTCCCCCCCCAGTGACAGAGGCAGTTTCACCCCCACTCCCCCCGTGACTGAGGCAGTTTCACCCCCACTCTCCCCCAGTGACAGAGGCAGTCTCACCACAACCCCAGTCTCACCCCCACTCCCCCCCCCCCAGTGACAGAGGCAGTCTCACCCCCACTCCCCCCCCCCACCCCCCCAGTGACAGAGACAGTCTCATCCCCACTCCCCCCCCCCACAGTGACAGAGGCAGTCTCACCCCGACTCTCCCCCAGTGACAGAGACAGTCTCACCCCCACTCCCCCCTCCCAGTAACAGAGGCAGTCTCACCCCCACTCCCCCCCCAGTGACAGAGGCAGTCTCACCCCCACTCCCCCCCCCACCCCCCCAGTGACAGAGGCAGTCTCACCCCCACTCTCCCCCAGTGACAGAGACAGTCTCATCCCCACTCCCCCCCCCCCCCAGTGACAGAGGCAGTTTCACCCCCACTCCCCCCCCAGTGACAGAGGCAGTTTCACCCCCACTCCCCCGTGACTGAGGCAGTTTCACCCCCACTCCCCCCCCAGTGACAGAGGCAGTTTCACCCCCACTCCCCCCCCAGTGACTGAGGCAGTTTCACCCCCCACTCCCCCCCCAGTGACAGAGGCAGTTTCACCCCCACTCCCCCCGTGACTGAGGCAGTTTCACCCCCACTCCCCCACCAGTGACAGAGGCAGTTTCACCCCCCACTCCCCCCCCAGTGACTGAGGCAGTTTCACCCCCCACTCCCCCCCCAGTGACAGAGGCAGTTTCACCCCCACTCCCCCCGTGACTGAGGCAGTTTCACCCCCACTCTCCCCCAGTGACAGAGGCAGTCTCACCACAACCCCAGTCTCACCCCCACTCCCCCCCCCCCCCACCCCCCCCCCCGTGACAGGCGCAGTCTCACACCCCCACCAGTCTCATCCTCCCCCCCCCCAGTCTCACTCACCCTCCCCTGCGTTTCAGAATCCTCACAGCCTCACCCTTTGTCCTACCTCTAATCGCCTTCCCCACCACCATCTCCAACCTCTAACTCAGGCTTCCGTCCTTCCCCCTGAAGAGTAAATTCAAAACCTTTTCTCACCATTAGGCAGACAGACTTACATCAGGAGTGTAGAGAACTTCATCAACAGCATATTTCTTTTTGAAGTAGTCACGGGAGTGAATCCTTTAAGAGAGGGAGAGACAATTGTCATTAGTATCTGTTTTCTGCCCTCCTGCCTGTGTCAATTCGCTGTTTCTCACTGGGCATCTGTCCAGCTGTTGCAGTGGTCACAGAAGAGAGGGCAACAGATTGTTGTCCCCCCCTCCTGCCCATTGGGAGCTTCGTCAGAAGGCTATGTTGCTGTGGTATTGGTAGATCCAGCCACAGGTAGTTACAGGTGATGATCCCCAGCTGCCCCTGTGTCTGTACCGCTATCGCCTGATTCCCAATTCAGCACTCTATTTCTCAAATGTTGCATTCCCGTACCAGCCTCCCCGAACAGGTGCCGGAATGTGGCGACTAGGGGCTTTGCACAGTAACTTCATTTGAAGCCTACTTGTGACAATAAGCAATTTTCATAAAGCTTCCCAAAAACCACCCGGTTTCCTTCTGACCTGTTTATAATCTTTATTTTTTAAAGAGTCATAGATTGCGCTTAATTAAGAGCATCCTTACATAGGATTATTCTTTATGATTGAGGAAGCTGCACTGGCCAATTACATTGATGGGTAGAGTATTACTGAGGAGTTTGGTACAGTAAATAAGGAGAAATTGTTTCCCTGGGCAAGAGGGTCACAGATTGAAGTAAGGGTCAGAGAAAAGATGAGAATTTTTATTCCTTTTAAGCCCAAGGTATGGAATGCACAGCCTGAAAGCTGCTGGGAGCAGATTCAATTGCAGCCTTCTAAAAGGGAATTGGATATAAATACAGGAAAAGCTTCGGAGAGTGAGCAAGGGGAATGGGACTAATTGGACAGCTCTTTCAAAGAGCTAGCACTGACAAGATGAGCGATTCTTGGAGCCTGTCTAAGTCAGTCGGAGGGATTGTAACTGCTCCCTGATGTTTATCTTGTGAACAGCTGTAACTTTCTGCGACACAAAGAGGCTCCATCGAGAGCCTGAGTTACATTTTACTCTTCACAGGAGTCAGAAAATATAAATAACCCGAGTCAACTACAGAGAGAGAAAAAAAACATCTATTTTTTTACCAAATTGAGAGGATAGCATCTTCTAATTTGTCTCATTGCAAGAACAATGACGCAAGCCAAGGGCAGCCATTTAATCAATACATTAATTAGCACTGCAGATAATTGTAATCAAATGAGAGAGCAGCAGCTGCAATATTAATTACAGAGGGAGATAGTACAAAGCAGATAAATAATGACTCCCACTTTCAGTCTGGTCCCAAAGCCAAGAGTAAATAATGGCTTCCATCAATTAGTGTGTTTGACAAATTAGAGCAACAAAGCTCAATCCCTCACTGTCCACTCTCAGTCAACATCCTTACGAGAAATCACAGAACTACAAACACTGTTCAGCAATTAAAACCATTGAACAGGATGATTGGAAGAAGCATGTCTCCAGTTTTATCTTTTGAAGCCGCAGACACTTGGTAAACAGGTGTCTTCAGCATCCCAACCATGTAACCATTCCAAAGTGTGTCAGGAAGGTACATGACTGCAGAGGGCATCACCGCCTGGCCCAAGCGGTGCTGATGCAGCGACAACATACAGACATTTACAAGCAGGGGCTCGGGGTTATGGAAAAGTGGGCTCTTGCGCATTCCCCTCCACCTCGTCAAGCCAAGGTATTGCTCCAACACAACACAGGCCACAGGGTTAAAGCTGGACTCTCCCATACTGTGCAGCTCATGAGTGGAATGTGTGACTAATGGTGTCCCTGTGTAGGAGCCCCAACTAGTCTCCCCATTTATTAATGGCTTTGCTGAAGGAATGGAAAAGCACATATCCAAATCTGGGAATGATGCAAAGACAGCACTGTAAGCAGTGCTGTCCCCTTTGGGGCAGCACGGTAGCATGGTGGATAGCACAATTGCTTCACAGCTCCAGGGTCCCAGGTTCGATTCCCGGCTTGGGTCACTGTCTGTGCGGAGTCTGCTCATTCTCCCCGTGTCTGCGTGGGTTTCCTCCGGGTGCTCCGGTTTCCTCCCACAGTCCAAAGATGTGCAGTTAGGTGGATTGGCCATGCTAAATTGCCCTTAAGTGTCCAAAATTGCCCTTAGTGTTGGGTGGAGTTACTGGGTTATGGGGATAGGGTGGAGGTCTGGGCTTGGGTAGGGTGCTCTTTCAAAGAGCCGGTGCAGACTCAATGGGCCGAATGGCCTCCTTCTGCACTGTAAATTCTATGAACAGTGTAGCTGGAAACATTACCTTCACAATATTGATCGATTAAACGGACAACCCTAAGGCAAATGGGCCTTAAAGTAAGAAAATGTGAGGACAACCACTCTGCACCTAAAAATGAAAGAACGGGGACTTTCTAAAACGGTGAGAAACTGGAGACAGGGGAGACGTGGCGAACGACGAATCGACGGAATCGCAAAGCTCGGCGGCCGACAGACGGACACGCGAGTCTTTAAACCGCCGCCCCCTAGGCGACCAGCCCGCGGGAGCCGGAGGGGGGACGTTTAGGTACCCTGCAACCGCTGAAGGGAGAGTGATTAGAGAGCGACCGCAGCTTCACCGCGGCGGGAAAGAAAGCCGGCCCTGCCTCACCGGTCCAGTCCCTGCGGAGTCACACTGCGGAGACAGGGGAGACCCAAAGAGGCTTGGGCCATCCAAGTGCACAGATCATTACAATGTCATTAAAATGGCAGGTGCAGAAAATGATCAAAAAGGCAAATGTAATGCTGATCTTTATATCGAGAGACTAGAATTCAAGAGGGTAGAAATCATGCTTCAGCGACACAAAGCCCGGGTTAGGCCACAGCTGGAGTTACTGTGAGCAGTTCTGGGCACCAAACCTTCAGCAAGATATATTGGCCTTGGAGGGATGCAGCACAGATTCAACGGGGTGAGACCAGAGTTCGAAGGGCAAAATTACAAGGGGAGATTACACAAACTCGCATTGTATTCCCTAAAATTTAGAACTTCAAGAGTTGATTTGATTGAAATTTTCCAGAGTAAGGGGAGGAATTCCAGAGTTTAGGATCCTGGCCGTTGAAGGCAGGGTGCCCAATGATGGTTTTGCCTGACTGGGTGTCAACATCGGTCAGGAACTGGGTAAACGAAGATGGTGATTACAGGAGAGGGTTGGGAATCATCGGGAGATAGAAAGTGCCTTACGTCCCCATCCACACTGCATAACTCTCTGGGAGCTTGGGCACAAATAGCAGTGACTTTCCAGTAGCGACTTCCACAGCACCATAGCAGTCAGCCTCAGTCACTCCAAACGTCCAGTGGAAGTAAGATTCCTGCAACAAGACAAATACGTTATCAATTAGTTCCGCCTCCCCTGGCTCTTTCCCCATTGCTCTGCAAATTTTTCACCTTCAAGTCTCGATCCAATTCCCTTTTGAAAGTTCCTGTTGAATCGGCTTGCGCCGCCGTTTCAGTCAGCACATTTCTCACCTCGCTGCGTAAAGAAATTCTCATCTCGCCTCATTCCAGGTGCCAATCATTGAAATTTGGCAAACCAGGACTCAAAACAAAAGACTTGTTACTTGCTGGAAGAGGTGGATGTATGAACAATTGACCATAGAATTCCTACAGTTCAGGAGGCCATTCGGCCCATCGAGTCTGCACCTCTGAAACAGCACCCCACCTAGACCCACTTCCCCACCCTATCCCTGTAAGCCCACCTAACCTGCACATCTTTGGACTGTGGGAGGAAACCGGAGCCCCTGGAGGAAACCCACGCAGCACGGGGAGAAAGTGCAGACTCCGCATAGACACTGGAGGTCAGAATCGAACCCGGGTCTCTGGCACTGTGAGGCAGCAGTGCTAACAACTGTGTCGCGTTATAGATTGGATGTTAGTAATGACCAGCTCTTTTCTTACTGTTCATTCATAATTCGTGTGCGAGGTGACCGTGGGCAGCCCCTTACACCCGCTCAGAGTCAGCTCCAATCCTGCAGTCTCCTCCCCTGGGTTGAGATCGCATCCCAGCTCTCCAGCGACCCCCCCCCCCCCCACAAGCTCCACACTCTACAGGCTCCCCTTCTTGCGCATGTAACAGGTGGTTTATATTCAGTTATAATAATAATCGCTTATTGTCACAAGTAGGTTTCAATGAAGTTACTGTGAAAAGCTCCTAGTCGCCACATTCCGGCACCTGTTCGGGGAGGCTGATACGGGAATTGAACCCGTGCTGGTGGCCTTGTTCTGCATCACAAGCCAGCTGTTTAACCCATTGTGCTAAACCAGACTGTGCTACACTGACTGAGGAGGTATAACGTTGGAGTGTTTTAGTAGCTGGGGCGTTCCTGCCCCGCCGACTGGCGGGAAGGCCTTTGGCGCCACGCCAGCCGGGGCCGAAGGGACTTCGCCGGCCAGCGGCAGTCCGCGCATGCGCGGGAGCGTCAGTGGCTGCTGACGTCACCCCCCGCCGATTCTCCGACCCGGCGGGGGGTCGGAGAATCCCGCCCCGAGAATGCAAAAAAATCTTAAGATCGCAAGAAATAGGGACAGTAGACCATTCGGCCCATTGAGCCTGCTCGACTGCCTTTTCCTGCCCACTCCTCACATTCCTTAATTCCTGGAGGCGCTAAAAATCTGCCTATTCCAGCCTTAAACATACTCCACCACGGACCATTCACAACTCTGTGAGGTTTTGATTTGGTTTGATTTGATTTATTATTGTCACATGTATTAGTACACAGTGAAAAGTATTGTTTCTTGCATGCTGTACAAACAATGCATACCGTACATAGGGAACAGTACGAAGTCTTACAACACCAGGTTAAAGTCCAACAGGTTTGTTTCGATGTCACTCGCTTTCGGAGCGCTGCTCCTTCCTCAGGTGAATGAAGAGGTATGTTCCAGAAACACATATATAGACAGATTCAAAGATGCCAGACAATGCTTGGAATGCGAGCATTAGCAGGTGATTAAATCTTTACAGATCCAGAGATGGGGTAACCTTAGGTTAAAGAGGTGTGAATTGTGTCAAGCCAGGACAGTTGGTAGGATTTCGCAAGTTGGTAGGATTTCGCAAGCCCAGGCCAGATGGTGGGGGATGAATGTAATGCGACATGAATCCCAGGTCCCGGTTGAGGCCGCACTCATGTGTGCGGAACTTGGCTATAAGTTTCTGCTCGGCGATTCTGCGTTGTCGCACGTCCTGAGAGAACGCCTTGGAGAACGCTTACCCGGAGATCAGAGGCTGAATGCCCTTGACTGCTGAAGTGTTCCCCGACTGGAAGGGAACATTCCTGCCTGGTGATTGTCGCTATTCTTTATTTTTGTATTCCAATCCTCTTGCAATCAATGCCAACATGTCATTTGCCTTCCTAATTGCTTGCTGCACCTGCATACTAACTTTCAACGTTCAAAGAACAAAGAGAACAGAAAACAGCACAGCACAGGGACAGGTCCCTCCAAGCCTGCACCCATCGTGTCGATTGGTTTAACCAGGTCGGTCAAGGCAGCCTTGAGGAGTTTATAGAATGTATCCGCGATAGTTTCCTAGAACAGTATGTAATTGAACCTATGAGGGAACAAGCGGTCCTAGATCTGGTCCTGTGTAATGAGACAGGATTGATTCAGGATCTCATAGTTAGGGATCCTCTCGGAAGGAGCGATCGCAATACGGTGGAATTTAAAATACAGATGGAGGGTGAGAAGTTAAAAATCAAGCACTAGTGTTTTGTGCTTAAACAAAGGAGATTACAATGGGATGAGAGAAGAGCTAGCTAAGGTAGACTGGGAGCAAAGACTTTATGGTGAAACAGTTGAGGAACAGTGGAGAACCTGCCAAGCGATAGTGCTCAGCAAAGGTTTATACCAACAAAAAGGAAGGACGGTAGAAAGAGGGAAAATCGACCGTGGATATCTAAAGAAATAAGGAAGAATATCAAATTGAAGGAAAAAGCATACAATGTGGCAAAGATTAGTGGGAGACTAGAGGGCTGGGAAATCTTTAGGGGACAACAGAAAGCTACTAAAAAAGCTATAAAGAAGAGTAAGATAGATTATGAGAGTAAACTTGCTCAGAATATAAAAACAGATAGTAAAAGTTTCTACAAATACATAAAACAAAAAAAGAGTGGCTCAGGTAACTATTGATCCTTTAGAGGATGAGAAGGGAGATTTAATAATGGGAGATGAGGAAATGGCTGAGGTGCTGAACAGGTTTTTTGGGTCGGTCTTCACAGTGGAAGACACAAATAACATGCCAGTGACTGATGGAAATGAGGCTATGACAGGTGAGGACTTTGAGATGATTGTTATCACTAAGGAGATAGTGATGGGCAAGTTAATGGGGCTAAAGGTAGTCAAGTCTCCTGGCCCTGATGGAATGCATCCCAGAGTGCTAAAAGAGATGGCTAGGGATGATAATTTACCAAAATTCACTAGACTCTGGGGTGGTCCCGGCGGATTGGAAATTAGCAAACGTGACACCACTGTTTAAAAAAGGAGGTAGGCAGAAAGCGGGTAATTATAGGTCAGTTAGCAGGGAAGATGCTGGAATCTATCATCAAGGAAGAAATAGCAAGGCATCTGGATGGAAATTGTCCCATTGGGCAGGCGCAGCATGGGTTCATAAAGGGCAAGTCGTGCCTAACTAATTTAGTGGAATTTTTTTGAGGACATTACCAGTGCGGTAGATAACGGGGAGCCAATGGATGTGGTATATATGGATTTCCAGAAAGCTTTTGACAAGGTGCCACACAAAAGGTTGCTGCATAAGATAAAGATGCATGGCATTAAGGGGAAAGTAGTAGCATGGATAGAGGATTGGTTAATTAATAGAAAGCAAAGAGTGGGGATTAATGGGTGTTTCTCTGGTTGGCAATCAGTAGCTAGTGGTGTCCCTCAGGGATCAGTGTTGGGCCCACAACTGTTCACAATTTACATAGATGATTTGGAGTTGGGGACCAAGTGCAATGTGTCCAAGTTTCCAGACGACACTAAGATAAATGGTAAAGCAAAAAGTGCAGAGGATACCGGAAGTCTGCAGAGGGATTTGGATAGGCTAAGTGAATGGGCTAGGGCCTGACAGATGGAATACAACATTGATAAATGTGAGGTTATCCATTTTGGTAGGAATAACAGAAAAAGGGATTATTATTTAAATGATAAAATATTAAAACATGCTGCTGTGCAGAGAGACCTGGGTGTGCTAGTGCATGAGTCGTAAACATTTGGTTTACAGGTGCAACAGGTGATTAAGAAGGCAAATGGAGTTTTGTCCTTCATTGCTAGAGGGATGGAGTTTAAGACTAGCGAGGTTATGCTGCAATTGTATAAGGTGTTAGTGAGGCCACACCTGGAGTATTGTGTTCAGTTTTGGTCTCCTTACCTGAGAAAGGACGTACTGGCGCTGGAGGGTTTGCAGAGGAGATTCACTAGGTTAATCCCAGAGCTGAAGGGGTTCGATTACGAGGAGAGGTTGAGTAGACTGGGACTGTACTCGTTGGAATTTAGAAGGATGCGGGGGGGGGATCTTATAGAAACATATAAAATTATGAAGGGAATAGATAGGATAGATGCGGGCAGGATGTTTCCACTGGTGGGTGAAAGCAGAACTGGGGGCATAGCCTCAAAATAATGGGAAGTCGATTTACGACTGAGTTTAGGAGGAACTTCTTCACCCAAAGGGTTGTGAATCTATGGAATTCCTTGCCCAGTGAAGCAGTAGAGGCTCCTTCATTAAATGTTTTTAAGATAACGATAGATAGATTTTTGAAGAATAAAAGGATTAAGGGTTATGGTGTTCGGGCCGGAAAGTGGAGCTGAGTCCACAAAAGATCAGCCATGATCTCATTGAATGGTGAAGCAGGCTCGAGGGGCCAGATGGCCGACTCCTGTTCCTAGTTCTTATGTTCTTATGTTGCCGGTATAAACTAAAACCTTCTGCATTTTGTAGACCTCTATCAGGTCGCCCCTCAACCTCCGTCGTTCCAGTGAGAACAAACTGAGTTTATTCAATCGCTCCTCATAGCTAATGCCCTCCATACCAGGCAACATTCTGGTAAATCTCTTCTGCACCCTCTCTAAAGCCTCCACATCCTTCTGGTAGTGTGGCGACCAGAATTGAACACTATACTCCTAACGAAGATTCTATACAGCTGCAACATGACTTGCCAATTTTTATACTCAATGCCCTGGCCAATGAAGGCAAGCATGCCGTATGCCTTCTTGACTACCTTCTCCACCTGTGTTGCCATTTTCAATGACCTGTGGACATGTACACCCAGATTCCGCTGCCTGTCAATACTCCCAAGATTTCTGCCATTTACTGTATATTTCCCACCCGTATTAGATCTTCCAAAATACATTACCTCACATTTGTTTGGATTAAATTCCATCTGCCATTTCCTCACCCAAGTCTCCAACTGATCTATAAGCTGCTATATCCTCCGACAATCCTCTTCACTATCCACAACTCCACCAATTTTTGTGTTGTCTGCAAACTTACTAGTCAGGTCAGCTACATTTTCCTCCAAATCATTTATATACACTACAAACAGCAAAGGTCCCAGCACTCAGCACTGATCCCTGCGGAACCCCACTAATCACAGCCCTCCAATCAGAAATGCACCCTTCCACTCCTACCCTCTGTCTTCCATGACCGAGCCAGTTCTGTATCCATCTTGTCAGCTCATCTCTGATCCTGTGTGACTTCAGCTTCTGTACCAGTCTGCCATGAAAGACTTTGTTAAAGGCTTGTCTGAAGTCCATGTAGACAACACCCACTGCCCTACCTGCATCAATCATCTTTGTCACTTCCTCAAAAAACTAAATCAAGTTAGTGAGACACGAACTCCCCTTCACAAAACCGTGCTGTTTATTGCTAATAAGTCAATTTCTTTCCAAATGTGAGTAAATCCCATCTCGAAGAATCCTCTCCAATAATTTCCCTACCACTGACGCAAGGCTCACCGGCCTGTAATTTCCTGGATTATGCTACCCTTCTTCAACAGAGGAACAGCATTAGCTATTCTCCAATCCTCTGGAACTTCCCCGGTAGCTCTAGTGATGACACAAAGATATCGTCAGTGGCTGCTTAGCACAGGGCTAAATCGCTGGCTTTGAAAGCAGACCAAGGCAGGCCAGCAGCACGGTTCAATTCCCGTACCAGCCTCCCCGAACAGGCGCCGGAATGTGTCGACTAGGGGCTTTTCACAGTAACTTCATTTGAAGCTTACTTGTGACAATAAGTGATTTATTTTCATTTTCATTTCATTTCAAGGCCACAGCAATTTTCTCCATCACTCAGTGCTGTATCTGACAGTGTACACCTCACTCAGTGCTGCATCTGAGTGTACACCTCACTCAGTGCTGCATCTGAGTGTACACCTCACTCAGTGCTGCATCTGACAGTGTACACCTCACTCAGTGCTGTATCTAACAGTGTACACCTCACTCAGTGCTGTATCTGACAGTGTACACCTCACTCAGTGCTGCATCTGACAGTGTACACCTCACTCAGTGCTGTACCTGACAGTGTACACACACCTCACTCAGTGCTGCATCTGAGTGTACACCTCACTCAGTGCTGCATCTGACAGTGTACACCTCACTCAGTGCTGCATCTGACAGTGTACACCTCACTCAGTGCTGCATCTGACAGTGTACACCTCACTCAGTGCTGTATCTAACAGTGTACACCTCACTCAGTGCTGTATCTGACAGTGTACACCTCACTCAGTGCTGCATCTGACAGTGTACACCTCACTCAGTGCTGTACCTGACAGTGTACACACACCTCACTCAGTGCTGCATCTGAGTGTACACCTCACTCAGTGCTGTATCTGACAGTGTACACCTCACTCAGTGCTGCACCCGACAGTGTACACGTCAGTCAGTGCTGCACCCGACAGTGTAGACCTCACTCAGTGCTGCATCGGACAGTGTACACCTCACTCAGTGCTGCATCGGACAGTGTACACCTCACTCAGTGCTGCATCGGACAGTGTACACCTCACTCAGTGCTGTACCTGACAGTGTACACCTCACTCAGTGCTGCATCTGACAGTGTACACCTCACTCAGTGCTGTATCTGACAGTGTACACGTCACTCAGTGCTGTATCTGACAGTGTACACACACCTCACTCAGTGCTGCATCTGAGTGTACACCTCACTCAGTGCTGTATCTGACAGTGTACACCTCACTCAGTGCTGCACCCGACAGTGTACACGTCAGTCAGTGCTGCACACGACAGTGTACACCTCACTCAGTGCTGCATCTGAGTGTACACCTCACTCAGTGCTGCATCGGACAGTGTACCCCTCACTCAGTGCTGTGTCTGACAGTGTACACCTCACTCAATGCTGTGTCTGACAGTGTACACCTCACTCAGTGCTGTATCTGACAGTGTACACCTCACTCAGTGCTGCATCTGACAGTGTACACCTCACTCAGTGCTGCATCGGACAGTGTACCCCTCACTCAGTGCTGTGTCTGACAGTGTACACCTCACTCAATGCTGTATCTGACAGTGTACACCTCACTCAGTGCTGCACCCGACAGTGTACACGTCAGTCAGTGCTGCACACGACAGTGTACACCTCACTCAGTGCTGCATCTGAGTGTACACCTCACTCAGTGCTGCATCGGACAGTGTACCCCTCACTCAATGCTGTGTCTGACAGTGTACACCTCACTCAGTGCTGTACCTGACAGTGTACACACACCTCACTCAGTGCTGTAGTTGGCGTGCCAGCCTGGATTCGTTGTTCAAGTCTCGACAGTGGGACTTACATCTTCTGACACAGAGGCGAGTGTTACCATCCAAACCAAACTGGCACTCACAGGGCATGGAAGTGGCAAGAGAAGAGGTACTAGACGCAGTAAATGTGTTATGTTCTAACATCTCATCCCAACGATGGCGATGAAACAGCAAGCAGCAACCAGATTCATCAAGTCATCTGCTCCAATTTGTACTGCATCAATGCAGTTAGTATTTCTGCTCAACAGAAGCAATGGACACTCAGTGACTGCTGACAGTAGCTAAATGCAGAATACACTGCCAGCTTCCCCTGCTCTGTGATCTAACTTTATAACAATGCTTGATTCAATTGCTTGCTAAATATCCCAAACAGATGGGACTGAGTCAACCTTTTTCTAACTCTTATTAGATTGGACTGTGCAATCCAGCAGAGGGCAAACACGGAACTGCCACATTTCATTCTCTGCATTTCGCAGGTAGGTTTGTTCTGAATACATTGAACAGATCATTCAAAATATCTGTACTCCAGTGAAGCTTTTTATACACGATTGGATGAGTTGCAATGTTCCTTTTACCTATTAGCTGTACTGCTGTTTTTACTGTATTGTACAATTGCAATGAATCTCGACAGCACCAGGCAATGTTTAATCTCAGTGTCTGCATTGATAAAGAAAAGAATCATTCTCTGTTCAAAATGGATTGATTTCCTGCTAACTGTGATAACATACACAGGCCCACACCGGCGCACAGCCACACCGGCGCACAGCCACACCGGCGCACAGCCACACCGGCGCACAGCCACACCGGCGCACAGCCACACCGGCGCACAGCCACACCGGCGCACAGCCACACCGGCGCACAGCCACACCGGCGCACAGCCACACCGGCGCACAGCCACACCGGCGCACAGCCACACCGGCGCACAGCCACACCGGCGCACAGCCACACCGGCGCACAGCCACACCGGCGCACAGCCACACCGGCGCACAGCCACACCGGCGCACAGCCACACCGGCGCACAGCCACACCGGCGCACAGCCACACCGGCGCACAGCCACACCGGCGCACAGCCACACCGGCGCACAGCCACACCGGCGCACAGCCACACCGGCGCACAGCCACACCGGCGCACAGCCACACCGGCGCACAGCCACACCGGCGCACAGCCACACCGGCGCACAGCCACACCGGCGCACAGCCACACCGGCGCACAGCCACACCGGCGCACAGCCACACCGGCGCACAGCCACACCGGCGCACAGCCACACCGGCGCACAGCCACACCGGCGCACAGCCACACCGGCGCACAGCCACACCGGCGCACAGCCACACCGGCGCACAGCCACACCGGCGCACAGCCACACCGGCGCACAGCCACACCGGCGCACAGCCACACCGGCGCACAGCCACACCGGCGCACAGCCACACCGGCGCACAGCCACACCGGCGCACAGCCACACCGGCGCACAGCCACACCGGCGCACAGCCACACCGGCGCACAGCCACACCGGCGCACAGCCACACCGGCGCACAGCCACACCGGCGCACAGCCACACCGGCGCACAGCCACACCGGCGCACAGCCACACCGGCGCACAGCCACACCGGCGCACAGCCACACCGGCGCACAGCCACACCGGCGCACAGCCACACCGGCGCACAGCCACACCGGCGCACAGCCACACCGGCGCACAGCCACACCGGCGCACAGCCACACCGGCGCACAGCCACACCGGCGCACAGCCACACCGGCGCACAGCCACACCGGCGCACAGCCACACCGGCGCACAGCCACACCGGCGCACAGCCACACCGGCGCACAGCCACACCGGCGCACAGCCACACCGGCGCACAGCCACACCGGCGCACAGCCACACCGGCGCACAGCCACACCGGCGCACAGCCACACCGGCGCACAGCCACACCGGCGCACAGCCACACCGGCGCACAGCCACACCGGCGCACAGCCACACCGGCGCACAGCCACACCGGCGCACAGCCACACCGGCGCACAGCCACACCGGCGCACAGCCACACCGGCGCACAGCCACACCGGCGCACAGCCACACCGGCGCACAGCCACACCGGCGCACAGCCACACCGGCGCACAGCCACACCGGCGCACAGCCACACCGGCGCACAGCCACACCGGCGCACAGCCACACCGGCGCACAGCCACACCGGCGCACAGCCACACCGGCGCACAGCCACACCGGCGCACAGCCACACCGGCGCACAGCCACACCGGCGCACAGCCACACCGGCGCACAGCCACACCGGCGCACAGCCACACCGGCGCACAGCCACACCGGCGCACAGCCACACCGGCGCACAGCCACACCGGCGCACAGCCACACCGGCGCACAGCCACACAGGCACAGACACACAGGCACAGACACACAGGCACAGACACACAGGCACATATGTTGGGTTATATTGCTAGTCTTTAAAATGGGCAGGATGAGGCTAACATTTTTACGATTAAGGAGGAAGCTACCCTCAATCAGGAACGTCCTGTGTCTTTCAGAGAGGCTGAACCTCGTATCCCGGGAGCTACATAACATAAGGGCGGCACGGTAGCACAGTGCTTCACAGGGCCAGGGTCCCAGGTTTGATTCCCGGCTTGGGTCACTGTCTGCGTGGGGTCGGCACGCTCTCCCAGTGTCTGCGTGGGTTTCCTCCGGGTGCTCCGGTTTCCTCCCACAAGTCCCGAAAGATGTGCTGTTAGGTGGGTTGATCATTCTGAATTCTCCCTCGGTGTACCCGAACAGGCGCCGGAATGTGGTGACTAGGGGATTTTCACAGTAACTTCATTGCAGTGTTAATGTAAACCTACTTGTGACAATAATAAAGATTATGTTATATTATTATAAATGGTATAATCAGCACTACAAGAGCCAGCCAGAATGGAGGTGATTAGGGGCTTGTCCTGTTAACTGTGTCTGGAGACCACGCTGCTGTAAATGAGTCAGACTGGTTTTACTGGGATAATTTTTATGATGTAACTATCCTCCACTCACTGCATTTTGGAAAAATAATCCTGCTTTTACCGGGAGACATTGCTGTAGTTTCATTCACAAGTTCTCTTTCCTGTCGATGGTAAAGACTCTGTTTAATTACTCGCTGCTGAATAAACTGTTTGTTGTCAGTCCAGCCATCAGTCCCTCCCACTGACTGACACAACTCTGCCAGCCAATACTCAACTTGTAACTTTACATCCTTGCTGCCATCTGTTCTCATTTGCTTCAATTTGATCATAGAATCATAAAATCCCTCCAGTGCAGAAAGAGGCTATTCAGCCCTCGAGTTTGCACTGACCCTACGAAAGAGCACTCTATGTAGGCCCAATCCCCCTCCCTGTAACCGCAGCCTTGGGGACAATTTAACATGCCCAATCCAACTAACCTGCACATGTTTGGACTGTGGGAGGAAACTGGAGCACCCGGAGGAAACCCACGCGCACACGGGGAGAACGTACAAACTCCACACAGTCACCCAAGGCCGGAGTCGAACCCGGGTCCCTGGAGCTGTGAGGCAGCAGTGCTAACCCGGGTCCCTGGAGCTGTGAGGCAGCAGTGTTAACTCGGGTCCCTGGTGCTGTGAGGCAGCAGTGTTAACTCGGGTCCCTGGTGCTGTGAGGCAGCAGTGTTAACTCGGGTCCCTGGTGCTGTGAGGCAGCAGTGTTAACTCGGGTCCCTGGTGCTGTGAGGCAGCAGTGCTAACCCGGGTCCCTGGAGCTGTGAGGCAGCAGTGCTAACCAATGTGCGCTCCGTGCTGAGAGGGATCGAATTTCTTCAAACACAACCCATTTTATTATGTAGAACAATATTTACATATTAGTCAGATCCCTGCCAGGTGTGTCTGGTCGGTACCGACTCTGGCCGACTGTACAGTGATCCGAACCTCCAAGTGATCATCAGTTCCTCACCCACATTTCGGGGGAGTTCGTGTTCTGCGAGGCTCACAGGGAGACTGGTTAGGCCAACACCACAAACCTCGCGTGGGTTATAACAGCAGTGAGCATTGACGAATAAAACCATGCTGTCTGACTCTGATGCCGAACATAATCCCAGAGGCCACACTCCAGTTGTCATCTTTATGAACTCAGGATTACACCCAAAGTAATCACAGGTGGGTAACCCATAAACACTGACAGGGGCAGAGCACCACTCCTATTTAGAACTGACAAGTGTACCCCATGGCCACAATGACGGTTGCTCCATACTCGTGTTGTACAGAGTAAAGCAACTTTCAACAATGGTTAACCAGAGAGTCATCTTACCCAAGGAGGGATACGTGTGCATGGGAGGCAGCATGGAGCAGGTTCACTAGGGTGATTCCTGGGATGAGGATGTTGTATTTCTGAGGGAACTTGAGCA
This sequence comes from Scyliorhinus torazame, assembly GCF_047496885.1. NCBI lineage: Eukaryota > Metazoa > Chordata > Chondrichthyes > Carcharhiniformes > Scyliorhinidae > Scyliorhinus > Scyliorhinus torazame. The sequence goes on from NC_092716.1 coordinate 5,223,627, forward strand.
GGTTGGGCCGATACGGGTTTAGGTTTTGAATAATTAGAGGCGGTCTTACTGAAACATTAGAAGATTGTGAGGTAGCTTGACAAGATGGATACTGAGAGGACGTTTCCTACAGGAAGAATAGGGTCTCCCCATTTAAGACAGCGAAGAGGATGAATTTCTTAGTCGGTTGGAGAGTTTGGAGTTCTCTTCTCCAGCCAGCGGTGGAGGCAGGATCATTGAATATATTCACGGTCAAGTTAGACTGATTTTTCATTGTTATGGTGGCCAGCAATAATGTGGAACGAAGGCTATAATCAGATCAGACATGATCTCAATGAATGGTAGAGCAGGCTCGAGGGGCCTTTTCCTCCTCCTCCTACTTCCTATGATCTTCTGAAGATCGCCTTGGTCAGCAGACTGCCACTTAGTTCATCATGAGCAGTTCTTAACTCGTATTTTACAGTGCAATCCACTGGGATATTCTGCCAGGGCTTTTGTTGGAGCAATTACAGAGAAGTTATTTCAACTGGCATGTGGGTCAGTAACCCAGGTTCATCGATTTTAAATAACTGGTGAAATAATTTGAGGGGAAGCGGAGGAGATATTTCTTCTGGCAGGTGGTCGCGATCTGGATCACACGGTCAGAAAAGATGGTGAAATCAAGTTCCGTAGGAACTTTCAAAAGGCAATCGGACAGATATTTGAAGAAGACGGACCCTCAGGGTCATGGGCAAAAAATAAATGGCAAATGGGGCTCAATTGGACAGCACTTCCAAAGAACTAGCACCAACACAACAGGCAGAAAGGCCTCTCCTGATAGCTGTCCAGTTGATTGATTGATTTCTGGTCACAGTCAGCCCTGTGGAGAATCGCCTGCCTGACCAAAGACAACTATTCATACAGTTCCCCAAGAGTGCCTGAACCCCCAGTGAGACAGTGTGATTAGGAGAAGTGGTACCTTAGGATGATATGTGGATGCGGTTAAAGAGGGAGGAGCTTGTTTGGCAGAGACCTGCCTGGATCTGTTAACCAAGTGGCACGTCTCTGTGCTGGACATTATACCCAATCCTGTGCCACTTACATGAACACACACCTCACTATTAACCAAAGTAATAAAACAGACATCAGTCTCCCCACACCTGTTCCTTAAGGTTTTAGAAGCTGCGACTCACCTGACGAAAGACAATATCAGTATCGGTGCAGTTTCGCTGAAGCTGATCTCCCCCCTGCAACACCACCACCGCTTTCTTCGGCACCTGTGTGTTCATTCGTAACTGTTCACACAGCCGGCGCCGGTTCAAGGCGAAGAGGGCCATTGGCACCCGGAGGGTCTCATTGCCGAGACAGAAGGAGGGCCTGAAAGAAGGGTACAAGAGACGGATTAACGATTAGACAACAAGAAGCAGCAGCAAATGAACTCACCACCATGAGCAGGAACAGACACAGCATCCGCCCATCCCTTCACCCAATCACCCAGTTGGTTCAGTGGGAAACACTCATCTCAGAGTCACAAAGTCACGGGTTCCACGTCCCACTCCAGAGATTTAAGCACAGAATCCAGGCTGACAGTCTCAGTCCAGTTACTGAGGCAGTGCTGCAGTGTCACAGGTGCAGCCTTCCCAGTTAGGTGTTAAATTGAAGCCCTGCCTGCTCTCTAAAATGGATGCTAAAAGACCCCATGACATTCAGTCAAAGAAATGAAAACAGATGTTCTGATCACAATTTCATTGCTGTTTGTGGGACCTTGCTGTGTACAAACTGGCTGCCGCCTTTCCTGTATTGTAACAGTGACAGCACTTCAAAAAGTACTTCACCATTACAAGTGCTTTGGGGAGTTCTATGGTGGTGATAGACACGAAGCACACCTGTCCCTTTCTTCCAGGCCTAAGTCACAGAAATCAGGATTCTGTCGACACCCTCGCATCCAACCGGACAAGAGTGGGCACGCAGATCATGTTCCGACAGTCAATGTACTGACATCAAGGCAAAACAAATGCTGAAATACACAGGCAAAGCAGCAGAGCATCAGGTCAAACATGGACAAACTGTTGCTGATGACCAGCCAGCACCCTCACTAGCTGGTGAATCAGTAACCCTCCATGGTGAACATCACTTGGAAGAAACACGGAAAGTGGCAAGGGCAAAAGACGTAGTCTGGGTGGGGTGACTTCAATGTCCACGAGTAACTCGGTGTCACGACCATGGTGAAATAAACCATGGAACTACGCAAAAAATATTGACGTTTTTTTAATGCAATATTTATTAGATTTTCCCCCAACTTTTATAATAAACACAACGAATAACAGAGGAATTGGTGTAAAAAGGGTACGAAGGAACAAGAGTAAACAATGTATATAATCACCCTCGACTACCTGGCACTTTAGGCACCTCTGGGATAAGACAGGACCAAATCTGTGTGTAAAACTAGGCGCAATATGATACAGTGTCGTATCTTGAACTGTCCCACATTTACCCCATGTTTCATATCAACCTTGATATCCAAGTCCTTTTCCCATGCCTGGAAGGCACTCAGTGTGGTGACGCCGGCCCTGGAGTTCAAAACATCATAGAACTTGATAATCAATTGTTTGGGCTCCACAGAATTCAGGATTCTTTCCACCAGGGAAATTGAACAGTCAAGATGCAGGGAAGTCTTATTAAGGATAAAGTCTCTAAGCTGTAAATACTTAAAGAATTATCCTGGGGTGCCAAATTGCTGACAGTTCCTCAAAGGGTGACAAGGACGCATCTCTGAACCTAGGGCAGTACGGTAGCACAGTGGTTAGCACAGTTGCTTCACAGCTCCAGGGTCCCAGGTTTGATTCCTGACTTGGGTCACTGTCTGTGCGGAGTCTGCACGTTCTCCCCGTGTCTGCGTGGGTTTCCTCCGGGTGCTCCGGTTTCCTCCCACATTCCAAAGATGTGCAGGTTAGGTGGATTGGCCACGCTAAATTACCCTTAGTGTCCAAAAAGGTGGGGCTGGGCTGCGTGGATAGGGAGGCTTGGGTAGGGTGCTCTTTCCAAGGGCTGGTGCAGACTCAATGGGCCGAATGGCCTCCTTCTGCAAAGTAAATCCTATGTGCCCCAGCCTTCAACTGCCTCTACATCTCCAGGTATCGAATCCATGCTCGATTAGACCAGATAGAAAGTCTGGGTTGCCTTGGATAGGAGAGAGTGGAAGTCAGTTTAGATCTCCTGTCTTGTTGGTGGACACGGGATCCATCCTATCCCAGTCGCTGATGAAGCTTAGATGAGAGGCCAGTTGATATAGCCTAATATTCGGGACACAAACTGTCTCTCTCTAAAAGCAGATTTACCGGATAGATTTTGTGAGGCATGGCAAGAAGAGGGATCACCCGGCATCTAATGTTTGCCCTGCCATTCGGGCACAATGCAGCCAGCAGATTGCTCTAGTTGGCTTTCCGAGGCCTCCAGCAGCTTCAAAGAAGAGAAGAAATGCTCCAGACCTGCCAACTCACCACCAGATTGCCCAGACTTGTATAATCCACATGGAATCCTCCAGACCTTAGAGCAGACCAATGATTCGGATAATCTTTCTCCGATCGCTTCTCTAAGTTCTCCAGAACCTTTGCTGTGCCACTCAACCAATTTTCCAAGGATTGAATTCTTGCCTCCACGGAGGAGGCATTATGTTCCACATGCAGGATTCTCTCTGCCGTATCATCAAGTCTCTGAATGCTGCTTTTCAAATCGGCCGCTTGGGCACATAGATTTTGGATCAACACACCAAGCCTTTGGTCAATCATTCGGATAGAGCGTGGGGATGGGAGACTTCCCGAGGATCAAGCTGCCATATTGAAAAGGCAGCTCCACTCCTGCTGAATTATCTACGGATTTTGTGAATTTTTCGACATATTCTTACCAGTACTAATCCCAAAATCTTCCAGGAAGATAACAGCAAATATTAACTCAAGGATTAGGTAGGTAAACATCAGGCAATCAGGACAAGTAACAGGTTATAAGCGAGTGGCTCCAGAACCCACAGAAAAGCAGCTACTCCCCCCTTTTTTAAGTTTCTTTTTATAAATGGACCTGGACGCAAATCCAAAGATGGCTGAGAATGTACACAAATTACTGGCTGGATGGCTGCAGGGGGTTGGATTGGATTGGATTTGTTTATTGTCACGTGTACCGAGGTACAGTGAAATGTATTTTTCTGCGAGCAGCTCAACAGATCATTAAGTACATGAGAAGAAAAGGGAATAAAGAAAATACATAATAGGGCAACACAACATATACAATGTAACGACAAAAGCACTGGCATCGGATGAAGCATACAGGGTGTAGGGTTCCTCTAAGGGCCAATGGAATCCCTCCCTGTTTCCAAACAAGATACTTCTGAAAGCATCCAGAGAGCGACTGATTACCATCTCCAGTAAAAACAAAAGGATATAATGGCCAACGCATATCAAGAGATCCTCGAAGTAATGCTTTAACAGAATTGTGGATTCTGCTTTCCACTTGGAATATACAAAGAATGGATTAAGCTGAAGGAGCTGCCCCAATATCTGTGTGTGTGTGCTCGGTGAGGGTAAACAGCTGGAAGTTTTTCATACTGGAGGTGACAGAAGCAGCCAGCAGTCCCCCCCCCTGACAAATAAACTAATGTGGCGAGGGATGGGAACCAGATTAGGAAGTTAGAGGTCAGTAAAGAGGCAGCAACTAAAGCCAGTAAGGTACTAGATAATAAACTCAATGTGACTAAGGGGAAGAGTAGACAGGGAAGAGATGATGAACGCAAAGGGACAGGTGGTCTGAGGTGCATTTATTTCAATGCGAGAAGTGTAGCAGGTAAGGCAGATGACCTTAGGGCTTGGATTAGTACCTGGGAATATGATATTATTGGTATTACTGAGACTTGGTTGAACATAGAACATAACAGCGCAGTACAGGCCCTTCGGCCCTCGATGTTGCGCCGACCTGTGAAACCACTCTAAAGCCCATCTACACTATTCCCTTATTGTCCATATGTCTATCCAATGACCATTTGAATGTCCTTAGTGTTGGCGAGTCCACTACTGTTGCAGGCAGGGCATTCCACGCCATTACTACTCTCTGAGTAAAGAACCTACCTCTGACATCTGTCCTATATCTATCTCCCCTCAATTTAAAGCTATGTCCCCTCGTGCTCGACATCACCATCCGAGGAAAAAGGCTCTCACTGTCCACCCTATCCAATCCTCTGATCATCTTGTATGCCTCAATTAAGTCACCTCTTAACCTGCTTCTCTCTAACGAAAACAGCCTCAAGTCCCTCAGCCTTTCCTCATAAGATCTTCCCTCCATACCAGGCAACATTCTGGTAAATCTCCTCTGCACCCTTTCCAATGCTTCCACATCCTTCCTATAATGTGGCGACCAGAATTGCACGCAATACTCCAAATGCGGCCGCACCAGAGTTTTGTACAGCTGCAACATGACCTCATGGCTCCGAAACTCAATCACTCTACCAATAAAAGCTAACACACCGTACGCCTTCTGAACAACCCTCTCAACCTGGGTGGCAACTTTCAGGGATCTATGTACATGGACACCGAAATCTCTCCGCTCATCCACACTGCCAAGAATCTTACCATTAGCCCAGTACTCTGTCTTCCTGTTATTCCTTCCAAAATGAATCACCCCACACTTTTCTGCATTAAACTCCATTTGCCACCTCTCAGCCCAGCGCTGCAGCTTATCTATGTCCCTCTGTAACTCGTAACATCCTTCCGCACTGTCCACAACTCCACCGACTTTAGTGTCATCTGCAAATTTACTCACCCATCCTTCTACGCCCTCCTCCAGGTCATTTATAAAAATGACAAACAGCAGTGGCCCCAAAACAGATCCTTGTGGTACACCACTAGTAACTGGACTCCAGTCTGAACATTTCCCATCAACCACCACCCTTTGTCTTCTTCCAGCTAGCCAATTTCTGATTCAAACTGCTAAATCACCCTGAATCCCATGCCTCCGTATTTTCTGCAGTAGCCTACCGTGGGGAACCTTATCAAACGCTTTACTGAAATCCATATACACCACATCAACAGCTTTACCCTCATCCACCTGTTTGGTCACCTTCTCAAAGAACTCAATAAGGTTTGTGAGGCACGATCTATCCTTCACAAAACCGTGTTGACTATCTCTAATCAAATTATTCCTTTCCAGATGATTATATATCCTATCTCTTATAAACCTTTCCAAGATTTTGCCCACAACAGAAGTAAGATTCACTGGTCTATAGTTACCAGGGTTGTCTCTACTCCCCTTCTTGAACAAGGGGACAACATTTGCTATACTTCAGTCTTCTGGCACTATTCCTGTTGACCAAGATGACTTTAAGATCAGCCAAAGGCTCAGCAATGTCCTCCCTAGCTTCCCAGAGAATCCTAGGATAAATCCCATCCGGCCCAGGGGACTTCTCTATTTTCACACTTTCCACTTGAGGGAAGGGCAAGACTGGCAACTAAATATCCCACGGTATAGATACTTCAGGAGTGATAGAGAGGAAGGTAAAAGGGGTGGAGGAGTTGCATTACTGGTCAGAGATGATATCACAGCTGTGATTAAGGAGGGCACGATGGAGGATTCGAGCACTGAGGCAATATGGGTAGAGCTAAGAAATAGGAAGGGTGCAGTAACATTGTTGGGACTTTACTACAGGCCTCCCAAAAGCAAGCGTGAAGTAGAGGTACAAATATGTAGACAGATTATAGAAAAATGTAGGAGCAATAGGGTGGTCTTGATGGGAGAGTTTAACTTCCCCAACATTGAATGGGACTCATGTAGTGTTGGAGGCGTAGATGGAGCAGAATTTGTAAGGAGCATCCAAGAGAGTTTTTTAGAGCAGTATGTAAATAGTCCAACTCAGGAAGGGGCCATACTGGACCTGGTATTGGGGACTGATCCCGGCCGTGTGGTTGAAGTTTCAGTTGGTGATTACTTTGGGAATAGCGATCACAATTCCGTAAGTTTTAGAATACTCATGGACAAGGACAAGAGTGGTCCTAAAGAAAGAGTGCTAAATTGGGGAAAGGCCAAGTATAACAAAATTCGGCAGGAGCTAGGGAATGTGGATTGGGAGCAGCTCTTTAAGGGTAAATCCACATTTTCTTTTAAGGAAAGGTTGATTAGAGTGCAGGACATGTCCCTGTGAAAATGAGGGATAGAAATGGCAAGATTAGGGAACCATGGATGACGGGTGGAATTGTGAGCCTAGCTAAGATGAAAAAAGAAGCATACACAAGATCTAGGCGACTTAAATCTGATGAAGCTTTGGAGGAATATCGGGAAAGTAGGACAAATCTCAAACGCACAATAAAGAGGGCTAAAAGGGGTCATGAAATATCTTTGGCTAACAGGGTTAAGGAAAATCCCAAAGCCTTTTATTCATATACAAGGAGCAAGAGGGTAACTAGAGAAAGGATTGGCCCACTCAAAGACAAAAGAGAGAATTTATGCGTGGAGTCAGAGGAAATGGGTGAGATTCTTAATGAGTACTTTGCATCGGTATTCACCAAGGAGAGGGGCCTGATGTTGAGGCTAAGGATGGATGTTTAAATACTCTAGGTCAAGTCAGCATAAGGAAGGGGGAAGTTTTGGGTATTCTAAAAGGCATTAAGGTGGACAAGTCCCCAGGTCCGGATGGGATCTATCCCAGGTTACTGAGAGAAGCGAGGGACGAAATGGCTGCGGCATTAACAGATATCGTTGCAGCATCCTTGAGCATGGGTGAGGTCCCGGAGGACTGGAGAATTGCTAATGTTGTCTCTTTATTTAAGAAGGGTAGCAGAGATAATCCAGGGAATTATAGACCTGTGAGCTTGACGTCAGTGGTAGGCAAACTGTTGGAGAAGATACTGAGGGATAGGATCTATTCACATTTGGAAGAAAATAGACTTATAAGAACATAAGAACTAGGAGCAGAAGGCCATCTGGCCCCTCGAACCTGCTCCACCATTCAATGAGATCATGGCTGATCTTTTGTGGACTCAGCTCCACTTTTCGGCCCGAACACCATAACCCTTAATCCCTTTATTCTTAAAAAAACGATCTATCTTTATCTTAAAAACATTTAATGAAGGAGCCTCTACTGCTTCACTGGGCAAGGAATTCCATAGATTCACAACCCTTTGGGTGAAGAAGTTCCTCCTAAACTCAGTGCTAAATCTACTTCCCCTTATTTTGAGGCTATGCCCCCTAGTTCTGCTTTCACCCACCAGTGGAAACAACCTGCCCGCATCTATCCTATCTATTCCCTTCATAATCTTAGATGTTTCTATAAGATTCCCCCCTCATCCTTCTAAATTCCAACGAGTACAGTCCCAGTCTACTCAACCTCTCCTCGTAATCCAACCCCTTCAGCTCTGGGATTAACCTAGGGAATCTCCTCTGCACACCCTCCAGTGCCAGTACGTCCTTTCTCAAGTAAGGTAATATCAGTGATATGCCCCTCTCCTTGGTGAATACCGATGCAAAGTACTCATTAAGAATCTCACCCATTTCCTCTGACTCCACGCATAAATTCTCTCTTTTGTCTTTGAGTGGGCCAATCCTTTCTCTAGTTACCCTCTTGCTCCTTGTATACGAATAAAAGGGTTTGGGATTTTCCTTATCAGTGATAGGCAGCATGGTTTTGTGCAGGGAAGGTCGTGTCTTACAAACCTAATAGAATTCTTTGAGGAAGTGACAACGTTAATTGATGAGGGAAGGGCTGTAGATGTCATATACATGGACTTCAGTAAGGCGTTTGACAAAGTTTCCCATGGCAGGTTGATGGAAAAAGTGAAGTCGTATGGGGTTCAGGGTGTCCTAGCTAGATGGATAAAGAACTGGCTGGGCAACAGGAGACAGAGAGTAGTGGTGGAAGGGACTGTCTCAAAATGGAGAAAGGCGACTAGTGGTGTTCCACAAGGATCCGTGCTCGGACCACTGTTGTTTGATATACATAAATGATCTGGACGAAGGTATAGGTGGTCTGATTAGCAAGTTTGCAGATGATACTAAGATTGGTGGAGTTGCAGATAGCGAGGAGGACTGTCAGAGAATACAGCAAAATATAAATAGATTGGAGAGTTGGGCAGAGAAATGGCAGATGGAGTTTAATCCAGGCAAATGCGAGGTACTGCATTTTGGAAGATCTAATTCAAGAGCGGACTATACGGTCAATGGAAGAGTCCTGGGGAAAATTGATGTACAGAGAGATCTGGGAGTTCAGGCCCATTGTACCCTGAAGGTGGCAACGCAAGTCAATAGAGTGGTCAAGAAGGCATACAGCATGCTTGCCTTCATCGGACGGGGTATTGAATACAAGAGTCGGCAGGTCATGTTACAGTTGTATAGGACTTTGGTTAGGCCACATTTGGAATACTGCGTTCAGTTCTGGTCGCCACATTACCAGAAGGATGTGGATGCTTTAGAGAGGGTGCAGAGGAGGTTCACCAGGATGTTGCCTGGTATGGAGGGTGCTAGCTATGAAGAAAGGTTGAGTAGATTAGGATTGTTTTTGTTGGAAAGACGGAGGTTGAGGGGGGACCTGATTGAAGTCTACAAAATTATGTGAGGTATGGACAAGGTGGATAGCAACAAGCTTTTTCCAAGAGTGGGGGTGTCAATTACAAGGGGTCACGATTTCAAGGTGAGAGGGGGAAAGTATAAGGGAGATGTGCGTGGAAAGTCTTTTACGCAGAGGGTGGTGGGTGCCTGGAACGCTTTGCCAGCGGAGGTGGTAGAGGCGGGCACGATAGCATCATCTAAAATGCATCTAGACAGATATATGAACGGGCGGGGAACAGAGGGAAGTAGATCCTTGGAAAATAGGTGACAGGTGTAGATAAAGGATCTGGATTGGCGCCTGCTGGGAGGGCCAAAGGGCCTGTTCCTGTGCTGTAATTTTCTTTGTTCTTTGTATCCTTGCAGGTACATCTCAAATCTTGATCTCTCTCTGACTGTGGAAGTCAGCCTCAGCCAACAAAAGGATTGCAGCTCAAAGGAGAACTGGGGAATTTCTCTGCCAAACAACAGAACACTGGAATCGAAGAACCAACTATTCACCTGCTGAAGTCAACTCTACTGGAGCCTCAAAACAGACTATCCGGCTACTGAAGTCAATTCTATCGGAATCTCGAATCGTGACAACTACACATTTCATCATCGAATACTCGCAAATCAAGGACTGTTCTGTATAGTTTTTTTATATTTAATTACTTTCGGACTTAATTCTCACTTCCAATCTGTATGAATGTAGATGTGTGTGTTTTATCATTTCTCTTTATCCTTTTTAATAGTTAATAAACTCATTCTATCTTAACCCAAGAAAGCCTGGTTAAAATAGCTCCTTTTTAAACATAACTATTGGGTTTGGAAAAGACATCCAGGAGAAAGGGAACCTTGTTAGATTAAACCTTGTTGCTGCCAGCAGAGGGGGGTTTGAATAAAGACACGGAGCCAATCACCCCTCCTTACTCGGGTTTGTAACAATTGTGATGGTGACAAATTGAGCGGTCACTCCCAGAACCCCCTGGGTGGGTGGGGCGGGAAACCTACTGACCTCATTCTCATTAATCTATTGTTTCACATGCATCTGTCCATGACATGGAGGAAGGAACAGAATCTAAGGTTCCCAAATTTGCCGATGATACAAAATTAGATGGAAGGGCATTTTGTGATGAAATTGTGATTCTGCTACGGGATATAGATGGATTGGGTGACTGGGCGAAAACCTGGCAGATAGAGATTTAATGTGGAATCAGAAGGCATATTATTATCTTGATGGAGAGAGTGGAGAGAGACTGCAGGTGAGTGAAGTGCAGAGGGATCGAGGTGTTCTAGTGCATGAATCACAAAAAGCTAGCAGGCAGGTCCACAAGTAGTCAAGGCAGCAAACGGCATTTTGGCCTTTATTGCAAAGGGGTTGGAGATTAAAAATAGGGACGTTTTGTTGCAATTGTACTGAGCATCGGCGGAGCCTCACCTGGAATATTGCTTACAGCTGAGTCCCCTTACCTAAAAAAGGATATAGCAACATTGGAGGCAGACACAAGGAGATTCACCAGGCTAATTCCTGGGGTGAGAGGGTTGTCCTAACAAGAAGGGCCTGGCGGCCTACTCCTGCTTCTATTTCTCGTGTTCTTGTGACATGGAAGGAGTAATCAACACATGGTACTGCAGAGATCAAGTTCCACCTCCACATTGAGAATGCCCTCCATCGTATTGCATAACACGACCATAGAGTTAAACGGGAGAGATTTCGAACAGATACAGTAACTCAAAATTGGGCATCCACGAGGTGCTGTGGGTCATCAGCAGCTGCAGAACTGTACACAACCACAATCTGTAACCTGATGGCCCGGCATATTCTCCACTCTACCATCACACCGGGTCAACCCTGCTTTCATTAACAATGCAGGACAGCATGCCAGGAGCAGCAATGGGCACACCTAAATATTTGGTGACGCTCCACCACAGGAGTGCGAGCATATTAAGCAGTTGATGCAGCATGTAATAGTCTGAGGTAAGTGATCCCACAACTAACTGATCAGACCCAAGCTCTACACCAAGGAAAAGACTGAAGCATTTGCAACCATCTTAAGCCAGAAGTGCCCACTTTTCTTTTTATTCAGTTACGAGATCTGGGTGTTGCTGGCTGGGCCAGCATTTATCGCCCATTCCTAGTTGATCAATGGTAACCCCCCAGGATGTTGATTGCAACAAGATGTTAATATGCACTTAAGGTGCATATTAAAGATTAGAGCACTTTTTAAACAGCATGGAGTTCTCCCCAGTGTCCTATTCATGTTTATCCCTCAACAATTGATAAATCTCCAGGGCCAGATGAAATGTATCCCAGGCTGCTGAGTGAGGCAAAGGAGGAAATAGCAGGGGGCTGGCAATAATTTTGATTTCCTCTCTGGCCACAGGAGAGGTGCCGGAGGACTGGAGGATAGCCAATGTGGTGCCATTATTCAAGAAGGGAGGAAACGATAAACCAGGAAAATACTGGTGAGCCAGTCTAACCTCAGGGGTGGGGAAACTATTGGAAGCAATTCTGAGAGACAGAATTAATCTGCATTTGGAGAGGCCGGGATTAATCAAGAATAGTCAGCATGGTTTGGTTAAGGTCATGTCTGACCAACTTGATTGAGTTTTTTGAAGCGATGACCAGGTGTGTAGATAAGGGAAATGCGTTTGACGTAGTCTACTTGGACTTCAGCAAGGCTTTTGATAAGGTCCCACATGGGAGACTGACAGCGAAGGTCAGAGCCCATGGGACCCAAGGAAATTTGGCAAATTGGATCCAGAATTGGCTTGAGTGGCAGGAAGCAGAGGGTTATGGGTGAGGGGCGAATTCTGACTAGAAGCCTGTGTCCAGTGGGGTCCCGCAGGGATCAGTGTTGGGGCCTTGCGGTTTATATAGTTAATTTGGATATGAATGTAGGAGGGTTGATCAATACGTTTGTGGATGATATAAAATTGGTGGGGTGGTAAATAGCAAGGAGGAAAACCTTCGATGACAGGAGGATAGAGACGGGCTGGTCAGGTGGGCTGATCAGTGGCAAATGGAATTCAATCCGGATAATTGTGAGGTGATGCACTTGGGCAGGACAAACAAGGCAACGGAATACAGGATAAACGGCAGGACCCTGGGAAGCACCGAGGATCAGAGGGGTCTTGGTGTCCATGTACACCCGTCCCTTAAGGTAGAAGAGCTGGTAGATACAGAAGTTAAGAAGGCATTTGGTATACTTGCCTTTATTAGCAGAGGCATAGAGTTTAAGAGCAGGGAGGTTATGCTGGAACTGTATAAAACATTGGTTAATAATAATAAAACCTTCTATTGTCACAAGTATGAAGTTACTGTGAAAAGCCCCGAGTCGCCACATTCCGGCGCCTGTTCGGGGAGGATGGTCCGGGAATTGAACCCGCGCTGCTGGCCTTGTTCTGCATCACAAACCAGCTGTCTAGCCCACTAAGCTAAACCAGCTTTTTAAGCCACAGGTTAGGCCACAGTTGGAGTATTGTGTGCAGTTCTGGAATCCACATTATAGGAGGGATGTGATAGCAGTGGAAAGGGTGTAGAGGAGATGCACCAGAATATTTCCTGGGCTGGAGAGTGTTAGTTATGAAGAGAGATTGGACAGACTGGGGTTGTTTTCCTTGGAGCAGAGGAGACTGAGGGGAGGACAGGATTGAGATGTATAAAATTATGAGGGGCACAGATAGAGTAGACAGGAAGAAACTTTTCCCCTTGGTGGAGGGATCAATGACCAGGGGGCAGAGATTTAATGTGAGGGGCAGGAGGTTTAGAGGGGATGTGAGGAAAACCTTTTACCCAGAGGGTGCTGGGAGTCTGGAACTCGCTGCCTGAAAGGGGGATGGAGGCAGAGACCCTCAGCACATTTTAGGAGTATTTAGATGTGAACTTGCGATCGTAGGGCAGACAAATCACTGTTTCTCGATGTACCATTTGTCAATGTTCTCTGTTGATTATTCTTTTTTGTCTACTATGTACGTCCTGTGTACGTTCCCTCGGCCGCAGAAAAATACTTTCCACTGCACTTCGGTACATGTGACAATAAATCAAATCAAATCCAAGGCTGTGGACAAGTGCTGGGAAATGGTTAGGTGGTTGTTTTTGACCGGCACAGGCTCGATGGCGGAAGGGTCTTTTCTGTGATGTGTGATCTATGACAAATATTCAAAGAGAAAATTGACTTCATTGCTGTTGGTGGGATCTTACTGTGCAAAACCTGCCTGCTGCCTTTCCTCCATCAAACAGCGACTGTACTTCCAAAGTATTTCATTGGAATCAAAGTCCTTCCTGAGGTGAATGTCAGTTTTGTATATCTCGACATCGGCAGCTCTGCGCTCACAAGATAGTTATCCCATTGGGCAGCTGCAGCAATGTGCACTTCAAAGTCACCATGAGGTCTCGCACCAAGAGGTTCCCTCTGTCCGATTTCCACTCGGATCAATCATTGTGCTGTACTTGTCAACCTCCTCCTCCACCCACCTCACCCATCAGCTCAGGTCCCCCGAAACAAGCCCGGCCCCTCCCCCTCTTATCGACAAACACCTTCACACATCACCTAACCTACGGACAGCACTTAAGATGGATTGAGCTTCTATTAAGATCTCATGTCCTCCTGCCATCTCTCAGTGGGGGTACCAGAGTCAATCGATCTCAAACAACCCTACACAGATTAGTGAAATTATATTTTCCTTTCTTATTCCCAAGGACAGCTGGAAACTCAGGCTGAGAGATTCACACTGTGATATTTTAACAGGTTTGTTTCTGTCCCACAGGCTATTCAGTTCCTGTCAGCATTCACCCACTGAGCCAGTCTATAATCCGAATCACGTGTACCCAGCTTGTTCCCTTATCCTTTAACATTTTCCAACATCCACCAGAATGTAAGGTACTCTTGCCAGTTCCTTTCGTGGCCTCCATAAAGTCCTGTCCTGCCCTGGTTACTGTGATTCATTTCAAACATCACAACACCTGACAACCATTAAAAATGTAATCAGGTTGTTTGAATCGTGAGACAGTAATTTGCCTGATCCGCGTATCTGGTGTTCTTTCAAAGTCTATTGTTAAATTGAACCAATTAAAGGACCAGGGGCAAAATACCTAAAAATGAGGTGTCAGCCTGGTGAAGCTACAACACAGGTATACTTTGTGCCAAACAACATAAGCAGCTTAGACAGAGCTAAGCGACGGTTCAGATCCAAGCTCTGTAGTCCTGCCACATTCAGCCGTGAATGGTGGTGGACAACTAAACAACTCACTGGAGGAGGAGGCTCCACAAATATCCCCGTCCTCAATGATGAAGGAGCCCAGCACATCTTTACAAAAAACAAGACTGAAGCATTGATAACAATCTTCAGCCAGAAGTGCCGAGTGGATGATCCGTCTCGGTCTCCTCCGGAGGTCCCCAGCATCACAGATGTCAGTTTTCAGCCAATTCAATTCACTCCACATGATATCAAGTAACTGCTGAAGACACAGGATGGTCCTTGACAATATTGACTGATTGATATTTATTGTCACAAGTACCGGAGTACAGTGAAAAGTATTTTCCTGCAGCCAAGGGAACGTACACAGTACGTACATAGTGACAATGGTACATCGACAAACAGTGATTGGTTACAGTGTGGAACAAGGGGCCAAACAAAGCAAATACATGAGCAAGAGCAGCATAGGGCGTCGTGAATAGTGTCTTACAGGGAACAGATTAGTCCAAGGAGGAGTTGAGGAGTCTAGTAGCTGTGAGGAAGAAGCAGTTCCTATGTCTGGATGTGCGGGTCTTCAGACTTCTGTATCTTCTCCTGATGGAAGAGTCTGGTATAGGGCAAAGCCTGGGTGTGAGGGGTCCCTGACAATGATGTCTGCCTTTCTGAGGCAGCGGGAGGTGTAGACAGAATCAATGTGAGGGTGTCAAGCTTGTGTGATGCATTGGACTGAGTTCACCACACTCTGCAGTTTCTTGCGATCTTGGACCGAGCAGTTTCCATACCAGGCTGTGATGCAGCCGGATAGGATGCTCTCTTTGGCACATCTGTAGAAGTTTGTGAGAGTCGATGCAGACATGCTGAATTTATTTATCTTCCGTAGGGAGTAGAGACATTGTTGGGCTTTCTTGACTGTTGCATCAATGTGAGTGGACCAGGGCAGACTGTTGTGATGGTGACCCTCAGGAACGTAAAGCTATTGACTGTCTCTACTTCGGAGCCATTGATGCGGGGGGGGGGGGGGGGGGGGGGGGGGGGGGGGGGGTCATGCTACGCTTCCTGAAATCGATGATCAGTTCCTTGGTCTTTCCAACATTTAGAGAGAGGTTGTTTTCGGTACACCATCCAACCAAGTGATCTATCTCCCTTCTGTAGTCTGATTCGTCGTTGTTTGAGATACGACCCACCACGGTCGTATCATCTACAAATTTATTCCGACAATAGTACTGAAGACTTATGCTCCAGAACTTGCCGCACCCCTAGCCAAACTGTTCCAGTACAGCTACAACACTAGCCGGCAATGTGGAAAATTGCCGTACACAAGAAACAGGACAAATCCACCCCAGCCACTTACCGCCCGATCAGTCTACTCTCCGTCATCAGCAAAGTGATGGAAGGAATCATCAACAGTGCTAACAAGCGGCACTTACTCAGCAATAACCAGCTCACGGACGCTCAGTTTGAGTTCTGCCAGGATCACTAGGCTCCTGACCTCATTACAGCCTTGGTTCAAACTTGGACAAAAGAGCTGAACTCCAGAGGGGAGGTGAGATCAGAAGGGAATAGAGTGTTACGGGGAAAGTGGATGTGAGGAATGTCAGATCAGCCATGACCTGATTGAATGACGGAGAAGGCTCAAGGGGCCTCATTTCTTACGGTCTTATAGGGTGATGAGAGTCTGGAACTCACTGCTTGAAAGGGTGGTGGAAGCAGAGACCCTCATAACATGTTGATGTTTGTGATGCCAAGGCATGCAAGGTTATGGGCCAAGTGCTGGAAAATGGGATTAGAATACTCAGGTGGCTGTTTATGACCGACATATTTGCGCTGGGCCGCAAGATCTTTTCTGTGCTGTCGATCTCTGTGGCTCTATGATATTTCTGATAAGCATAGTTATGTGTTACTGGAGAAGTAATCCAGCGACTTGGGTTCAAATTCCACCATGGCAGCTTGTGAAATTAATTTAGTTAATTAAACAAATCGGGAATAAAAAGCTAGTTTCAGTAATGATGACCATGAAACTTTGATTTTGTTGTAAAAACGCACCTGGTTCACTGTGGCGGCACAGTAGCACAGTGGGTAGCACTGCTGCTTCTAAGCACCAGGGTCCCAGATTCGATTCCCGGCTTGGGTCACTGTCTGTGTGGAGTTTGCACGTTCTCCCCGTGTCTGCGTGAGTTTCCTCCGGGTGCTCCGGTTTCCCCCCCACAAGTCTCGAAAGACATGGTGAATTGGACATTCTGAATTCTCCCTCTATGTACCCAAACAGGCGCCGGAATGTGACGACTAGGGGCTTTTCACAGTAACTTTATTGCAGTGTTTTTTTATAATTTAGAATATCCAATTCATTTTCCCCAATTAAGGGGCAATTCAGCGTGGCCAATCCACCTACCCTGCACATCTTTTTGGGTTGTGGGGGTGAAACCCACGCAGACACGGGGAGAATGGGCAAACTCCACACGGACAGTGACCCAGAGCCGGGATTGAACCTGGGACCTCAGCGCGTGAGGCAACAGGGCTAACCACTGCGCCACCGTGCTGCCCAGCTTCATTGCAGTGTTAATGTAAGCCTACTCGTGACAATAAAGCGTATTATATATTACATAATGCCCTTTAGGGAAGGAAATATATGTTGTTACCTGGTCTGACCTACATGTGACTCCAGACCCACAGCAATGCTCACACTGCCCTTGAAATGTTCACCACCGCAGTTGTTCGCCACCATCTCTTTCCAGGGGTTTTCGGGGAGGGCAATACATGCTGAACTTGTCAATGAAGCTCACAACCCAGAAATGAATAAAATAATATTCAGCCGTAAGACATTAATTCGTAATTGTGGCCAGCCAGTTTGGTATCACCACAGCCACATGAGGCTGAGAACAATTTCTATTGGGCTTTGATTTCCTGAGCTCCAGTTCGAAACATCCTATTATTCTGCATTTGAAGGCCTTCCTTTCAATGGATCTTCCGGTCTTATTTCAGACTTAAAGGTCAATCCCTTATCACCAGAATAAAACCCAGTCTTATCCAGTCATCACGATTGCACAATGAGCTACTATCGCAGTTGTAAAACTTACTGCCTTCAGATTCCAATCCTGGAACCCAGCAGGCAGTGGAGGATGAAAATTCACACAGCACTGACATCCTTGTCTGTTTCTTTTCATATTTATTCTTGATTAGAAACAGTCTAGACTTGGAGAAGTATTCAGCTCCAATCCAATATTTTATCCACTGCCGCACAGTCTCTGAAACTCACAACAATGGCTGCACGGGCAGCACGGTAGCATTGTGGATAGCACAATTGCTTCGCAGCTCCAGGGTCCCAGGTTCGATTCCGGCTTGGGTCGCTGTCTGTGCGGAGTCTGCACGTCCTCCCCGTGTGTGCGTGGGTTTCTTCCGGGTGCTCCGGTTTCCTCCCACAGTCCAAAGATGTGCAGGTTAGGTGGATTGGCCATGATAAATTGCCCTTAGTGTCCAAAATTGCCCTTAGTGTTGGGTGGGGTTACTGGGTTGTGGGGATAGGGTGGAGGTGTTGACCTTGGGTAGGGTGCTCTTTCCAAGAGCCGGTGCAGACTCAATGGGCCGAATGGCCTCCTTCTGCACTGTAAATTCTATGATAATGGGACTCGGCTAGGAGTGTTACCCACCAAGATGTAGCTGGCACGATAATATCAATTTGTAGATACAAAATTTCAGAACTGGCACAATTCACATACCAAACCCACTCACTGTCCTATCAAACAGTAATTAAACATAAAGCAGTTCGTCATTTGGTAACAAAGAGCTTGGATATTGCTTAAAAAAAAGACATTTTGTTGAATCTTTTCATCTTGCACTTATCAGGACACTGAGCAAGAATACCAATGTCAGGGGAAACAATAACTTTATTCTGCTTGAGAAGAGTGCGCTGATAGGCTGGCAAATAGACTCTGATTGCTCGAGGCATTGCCTTGGAGAATAAATCAGCGAATGGCTATCACTTGATTAGCTGAAACAGGTGCAATGTGTATACATGTTCTTTCTGTCTGTAAAGAACAGGGTCCTGGTTATTATGGTCCAGGACCAGACCCCAACAGTGGCTAGGATACTGGACAGAAACCCCCAATAATTTATTTAAATTTTGTAAGACTGTGAGGAAAGGATTCCTCGCTCCAGGTGTGATTTCACGAAAAATTGGGATATGGTATATTAAAACCAACTGTATTACGAACACTGCATTAAAACAACCCCGTAAACAATGCTAATCAATACAGTGACACAATAACCCCTAACTAGTATCTTTACTTGCACTCAAACAACAAAATCATCTCAGATCCCAATCCACTTTTAAATACACTTGAGGTGAGTAGTTACTTTAAAAACCCTTACCTTTGCAGGAGCAGCCCTTTGGATTTCGGCGGGAGCGGTGCGCAGGGGCCTTCTGGGAGGTGAGTAGTTACTTTAAAAACCCTTACCTTTGCAGGAGCAGCCCTTTGGATTTCGGCGGCAGGTGTGCGCAGGGGCCTTCTGGGAGGTGAGTAGTTACTTTAAAAACCCTTACCTGGTCCCGTGTCTGTTCTTTTCTTTTTTTTTTTATATAAGGCGGGAACCGGAAGGTCGACCCGCGGACCTCTGGGAAGGCCCCCCCCCGCCCCACGCCAACCAATAAATTCTGGTGGAGAGGAAACCCGAGACACTACACGTGTAGTGTCTCCCACCCGCCCTCCTCCTCTAACCTAATAATAAGACCCATTGGTGTGAGGTAAGTGCCATATTATATTATTATTATATTATTAGCATTGTGCAGGTCAAGGTTCAGAGGTGGAGGAGCAGTCTCTGTCAGCGAGAGAACCTGAGAACATCTAAGACACCCAGAAGGTAAGAAAGTGATTTTTACTCATTTTTACTTTTATACCTTTTTCAAATTGTGTGTCGGGGGGAAACTGAAGTAACATCACAGAAAAGCTGTGGCCTGAGTGGCTGGTTGGAATTCTACACTAAATTAAAAAAAAAATTGAGCATTGGTAACTAATTAAACATAATAACTTAATTATAATTTAGAGGGATATCTAAGCCAGAGATCGGAGAGTACTATATTTAGCTTTCGCATTTCTATTAGAAATCTAGTGCTAGGAAACAGATAGTCAACAGTAACATTGAAATTTTTTTTTTTTTAAATTCCAAAAAAAAAAAAAAAAAAAACAATTTAAATTTTAATTAATTGACGCAATGTCAGTTAGAGGGGTGCTGTGCTCTGACTGTGAGATGTGCAGGTCCGGGAGGCTTCCAGCGTCCCGGATGGCTTCATCTGCAGAAAGTGCACCCAACTGGAGCTCCTCACAGACCGCATGGTTCGGTTGGAGCAGCAATTGGATGCACTTAGGAGCATGCAGGTGGCGGAAAGCGTCATAGATCGCAGTTACGTAAATGTGGTCACACCCAAGGTGCAGGCAGAGAAAAGGGTGACCACCAGAAAGGGCAGGCAGTCAGTGCAGGAATCCCCTGTGGTTGTCCCCCTCTCGAACAGATATACCCCTTTGGATACTGTCAGGGGGGATAGCCTATCAGGGGAAAACAGCAGCAGCCAGAGCAGTGGCACCACGGCTGGCTCTGATGTTCAGAAGGGAGGGTCAAAGCGCAGAAGAGTAATAGTAATAGGGGACTCTATAGTCAGGGGCACAGATAGGTGCTTCTGTGGACATGAAAGAGACTCCAGGATGGTATGTTGCCTCCCTGGTGCCAGGGTCCAGGATGTCTCCGAACGGGTAGAGGGCATCCTGAAGGGGGAGGGCAAACAGGCAGAGGTCGTTGTACATATTGGTACTAACGACATAGGCAGGAAGGGGCATGAGGTCCTGCAGCAGGAGTTCAGGGAGCTAGGCAGAAAGTTAAAAGACAGGACCTCGAGGGTTGTAATCTCGGGATTACTCCCTGTGCCACGTGCCAGTGAGGCTAGAAATAGGAAGATAGAGCAGCTAAACACGTGGCTAAACAGCTGGTGTAGGAGGGAGGGTTTCCATTATCTGGACCACTGGGAGCTCTTCCGGGGCAGGTGTGACCTGTATAAGAAGGACGGGTTGCATCTAAACCGGAGAGGCATAAATATCCTGGCCGCGAGGTTTGCTAGTGTCACACGGGAGGGTTTAAACTAGTATGGCAGGGGGGTGGGCACGGGAGCAATAGGTCAGTAGGTGAGAGCATTGAGGGAGAACTAGGGAATAGGGACAGTGTAGCTCTGAGGCAGAGCAGACAGGGAGAAGTTGCTGAACACAGCGGTTCTGGTGGCCTGAAGTGCATATGTTTTAATGCAAGGAGTATTACGGGTAAGGCAGATGAACTTAGAGCTTGGATTAGTACTTGGAACTATGATGTTGTTGCCATTACAGAGACCTGGTTGAGGGAAGGGCAGGATTGACAGCTAAACGTTCCAGGATTTAGATGTTTCAGGCGGGATAGAGGGGGATGTAAAAGGGGAGGCGGAGTTGCGCTACTGGTTCGGGAGAATATCACAGCTGTACTGCGAGAGGACATCTCAGAGGGCAGTGAGGCTATATGGGTAGAGATCAGGAATAAGAAGGGTGCAGTCACAATGTTGGGGGTATACTACAGGCCTCCCAACAGCCAGCGGGAGATAGAGGAGCAGATAGGTAGACAGATTTTGGAAAAGAGTAAAAACAACAGGGTTGTGGTGATGGGAGACTTCAGCTTCCCCAATATTGACTGGGACTCACTTAGTGCCAGGGGCTTAGACAGGGCGGAGTTTGTAAGGAGCATCCAGGAGGGCTTCTTAAAACAATATGTAGACAGTCCAACTAGAGAAGGGGCGGTACTGGACCTGGTATTGGGGAATGAGCCCGGCCAGGTGGTAGCTGTTTCAGTAGGGGAGTATTTCGGTAACAGTGACCACAATTCAGTAAGTTTTAAAGTACTGGTGGACAAGGATAAGAGTGGTCCGAGGATGAATGTGCTAAATTGGGGGAAGGCTAATTATAACAATATTAGGCGGGAACTGAAGAACATAGATTGGGGGCGGATGTTTGAGGGCAAATCAACATCTGACATGTGGGAGGCTTTCAAGTGGCAGTTGAAAGGAATACAGGACCGGCATGTTCCTGTGAGGAAGAAAGATAAATACGTCAATTTTCGGGAACCTTGGATGACGAGTGATATTGTAGGCCTCGTCAAAAAGAAAAAGGAGGCATTTGTCAGGGCTAAAAGGCTGGGAACGGACGAAGCCTGCGTGGAATATAAGGAAAGTAGGAAGGAACTTAAGCAAGAAGTCAGGAGGGCTAGAAGGGGTCACAAAAAGTCATTGGCAAATAGGGTTAAGGAAAATCCCAAGGCTTTTTACACGTACATAAAAAGCAAGAGGGTAGCCAGGGAAAGGGTTGACCCACTGAAGGATAGGCAAGGGAATCTATGTGTGGAGCCAGAGGAAATTGGCGAGGTACTAAATGAATACTTTGCATCAGTATTCACCAAAGAGAAGGAATTGGTAGATGTTGAGTCTGGAGAAGGGGGTGTAGATAGCCTGGGTCACATTGTGATCCAAAAAGACGAGGTGTTGGGTGTCTTAAAAAATATTAAGGTAGATAAGTCCCCAGGGCCTGATGGGATCTACCCCAGAATACTGAAGGAGGCTGGAGAGGAAATTGCTGAGGCCTTGACAGAAATCTTTGGATCCTCGCTGTCTTCAGGGGATGTCCCGGAGGACTGGAGAATAGCCAATGTTGTTCCTCTGTTTAAGAAGGGTAGCAAGGATAATCCCGGGAACTACAGGCCGGTGAGCCTTACTTCAGTGGTAGGGAAATTACTGGAGAGAATTCTTCGAGACAGGATCTACTCCCATTTGGAAGCAAATGGACGTATTAGTGAGAGGCAGCACGGTTTTGTGAAGGGGAGGTCGTGTCTCACTAACTTGATAGAGTTTTTCGAGGAGGTCACTAAAATGATTGATGCAGGTAGGGCAGTAGATGTTGTCTATATGGACTTCAGTAAGGCCTTTGACAAGGTCCCTCATGGTAGACTAGTACAAAAGGTGAAATCACACGGGATCAGGGGTGAGCTGGCAAGGTGGATACAGAACTGGCTAGGCCATAGAAGGCAGAGTGTAGCAATGGAGGGATGCTTTTCAAATTGGAGGGCTGTGACCAGTGGTGTTCCACAGGGATCAGTGCTGGGACCGTTGCTCTTTGTAGTATATATAAATGATTTGGAGGAAAATGTAACTGGTCTGATTAGTAAGTTTGCAGACGACACAAAGGTTGGTGGAATTGCGGATAGCGATGAGGACTGTCGGAGGATACAGCAGGATTTAGATTGTCTGGAGACTTGGGCAGAGAGATGGCAGATGGAGTTTAATCCGGACAAATGTGAGGTAATGTATTTTGGAAGGTCTAATGCAGGTAGGGAATATACAGTGAATGGTAGAACCCTCAAGAGTATTGAAAGTCAAAGAGATCTAGGAGTACAGGTCATTGAAAGGGGCAACACAGGTGGAGAAGGTAGTCAAGAAGGCATACGGCATGCTTGCCTTCATTGGCCGGGGCATTGAGTATAAGAATTGGCAAGTCATGTTGCAGCTGTATAGAACCTTAGTGAGGCCACACTTGGAGTATAGTGTTCAATTCTGGTCGCCACACTACCAGAAGGATGTGGAGGCTTTAGAGAGGGTGCAGAAGAGATTTACCAGAATGTTGCCTGGTATGGAGGGCATTAGCTATGAGGAGCAGTTGAATAAACTCGGTTTGTTCTCACTGGAACGAAGAAGGTTGAGGGGAGACCTGATAGAGGTATAGAAAATTATGAGGGGCATAGACAGAGTGGATAGTCAGAGGCTTTTCCCCAGGGTAGAGGGGTCAATTACTAGGGGGCATAGGTTTAAGGTGAGAGGGGCAAGGTTTAGAGTAGATGTACGAGGCAAGTTTTTTACGCAGAGGGTAGTGGGTGCCTGGAACTCGCTACCGGAGGAGGTAGTGGAAGCAGGGACGATAGGGACATTTAAGGGGCATCTTGACAAATATATGAATAGGATGGGAATAGAAGGATACGGACCCAGGAAGTGTAGAAGATTGTAGTTTAGTCGGGCATGTTCGGCACGGGCTTGGAGGGCCGAAGGGCCTGTTCCTGTGCTGTACATTTCTTTGTTCTTTGCCTTCTTCATAACCCTATCAACCTGGGTGGCAACTTTCAGGGATCTATGTACATGGACACCTAGATCCCTCTGCTCATCCACACTTCCAAGAACTTTACCATTAGCCAAATATTCCGCATTCCTGTTATTCCTTCCAAAGTGAATCACCTCACACTTCTCTACATTAAACTCCATTTGCCACCTCTCAGCCCAGCTCTGCAGCTTATCTATATCCCTCTGTAACCTGCTACATCCTTCCACACTATCGACAACACCACCGACTTTAGTGTTGTCTGCAAATTTACTCACCCACCCTTCTGCGCCTTCCTCTAGGTCATTGATAAAAATGACAAACAGCAACGGCCCCAGAACAGATCCTTGTGGTACTCCACTTGTAACTGAACTCCATTCTGAACATTTCCCAACAACCACCACCCTCTGGTCGCATTCCAAGCATTGTCTGGCATCTTTGAATCTGTCTATATATGTTTCTGGAACAGACCTCTTCATTCACCTGAGGTGTAGTACAGTAGCTTTTCTAGACCATCCATCAGGATTCTCAAACCTTACGACATCGCTTGGGAGCAAAAGTTTAAGACTCCTGGTTGTTCTATTATAGTACGCCTTCTGTTTTTCCTTCTGAGATTCCAGCTTATGTGTTAACGTTTCATTTTCCCGTGTCTTTGTGTGGAACGGCAATGTGGTACGTAGCTTGCGATTCGGGAGTAACTCTGCAGGTGACAAACCACAGCTTAAAGGGGAAGTTCTATAACTCAGTGGAGCTAGATACGGATCAGTTTTGCTGTCCATCACGTTTTTTAATAGCTGCTTTCTTATTTGAACTCCCTTCTCCTCTTTACCATTCGATTGTGGGTATAATGGACTCAAAGTAATGTGTTCAAAATCGTAATGCATCACAAATTCTTGCCATTCATTGCAATCAAAACATGGACCATTATCATTCTCCACAGTTTGAGGTATGCCATGTCTTGCAAACGTCGATTTCATTTGCATTATCACACAACTTGCTGAGGAGCTTGACAGAAGGATTATTTCTGGAAAATTGGAATAATAGTCAATGATTATCAGATATTCCTTGCCATTGAGGTAGAATAAATCAATTCCAACTTTTTGCCACGGAGCTGATGGTATGTCAGCTCTGTTTATTGGTTCTTTCGCTTGCTGGTGCTGATACTTTTGACACGTTTCACAATTCAACAGGGGCTGGTTTAGCACACTGGGCTAAATCGTTGGCTTTTAAAGCAGACCAAAGCAGGCCAGCAGCACGGTTCAATTCCCGTAACAGCCTCCCCGAACAGGCGCCGGAATGTGGCGACTAGGGGCTTTTCACAGTAACTTCATTTGAAGCCTATTTGTGACAATAAGCGATTCTCATTTCATTTCATTTCCATTCATTTCTCGATTATGTCTCATCTATCCTTGTTTATCCCAGGCCTATAGACAATGGGCTGCATTCTCCGGCTGGCGATGCCAAAATCACATTCGGAGAATCCAAGTTCCCGCCGAAATCGGGGACTGCGACACTTTTGCGATGTTCCGCCCAATCCAAAGCGGCGTACTCAGAGTACGCAGCGCCGATTACCCATGGTTTCAGTCCATTGCCTAAGGCCCGCACCGCGACGGCCCAAGTTCCCGACGGCGTGGGTCTCTCATGGTCCCACCCGTCGGGTACTCGGCGTGGCGGCTTCGGTCTCAGTCCGGGGCCACCACAGTCAGGGGAGGGCCGATCCGCGGGCAGGGGGGGCTTCAGCCGGAGCTGGGGGCACACTGGAGGGCCGAAGGGCCTGTTCCTGTGCTGTACATTTCTTTGTTCTTTGTACAGTTCGCAGATCCAGACATACTTGTTTTATAGAGATGATCTTTAAGACTGATCTAAAGAAAAGGCCTGACTCCTGTCAGAATCATGCAGAAACTCTGACTGTATGGCTTCAGAAGCAGCTTCTCAGCTTGTTTCATCTCACTTTCCAATCTAGAACTCAACTAAACTGCTTTTCTGCAAAATGTCTGATACCGTAGCTACTCCCATTAATGACATCATCTGACCAAGGCAAAATCAAATTAACTCCACAGGGAACCCCCTTAATCCAAACAAAACTCCAATAGCTCCAGCTTTTTACAATGCCTTAATTGCACCTCTGGCTCCCAAAACCTTTCAAACCAGAATAATTTAAAAACACTATTGCAGTAGTGTTCTGACACCTGGGCTAGTGTGTGGTCAATTCCAGCTGCGGAGTTGCAACACAATTGAAGTAACCAATAATCCTGAGGAAAATACCTAAGGTTTTTGGCCCTTGACTGCCCAATAATTACAGGCACCAGGTTTGTAAGTTTAAGCACAATTACTTTTAATTATAACGAGAACTATAATGAAATCAGGCCGCTTGTCCTTGTGTCCAGGATTTGAAATGAGCTCCTTGGTCTCTGAAAATCATTCCACTCGACTCAATCCCCACCTGTTACCAGGCAGAATGCAGCTTTGTGGCCAATTCGTTGGCCACCAGCCTACCAATCCAGCTGAGTCCCACCACATCTCTCGGTGCTGAAAAGTGAGTTCTCCTGTTTTAAAAACCAGCGCCATATACTACGCTGCAGCTACAGAATTCCGCATTTTCTCTGCTACTTGACTTAAAGCATAAAGCATCCATCGATCAAAGTGATAATGGCAAAAATAAAGGGGGAAATAAGGGAATCATCAGGAAGGCCCCTTAAAACCAGTCACACACACACTATCCCAGGCTTTACTGCATCAAACACCTAGAATATACCTGAAATTCCTACACTCATCACACTGTGTATTAATATATGTAGCTGCCTGTACAGGCGAATGTGCCACACTGTGAGCCGAAATGACAATCTTAAATTGATTGTCAGCGTAATTTTTAGCACAGAGGATTATTTAACAAATGTTGTTCAATCGCAGAATCACATCTAATGTTAGACACGGTGTTTGGAGTTTTGCAAGCACGAGCTGGTTGGGTATGGTTTGTACCTTGCTCACTGTGAACAGCGAAGGGGGCATGCTGTTATGATCCACTTCCACCAGACTTGGTGATATACAGCCTACATACCGAGCATCACACTGGCCCTGAAATTCTTATGTAACATGACTCACTTGTGTGATAGGCAGAATATCTTTTTAGCTTGCCAGCAACATCCTATTAGTGATGAATAATACTTCTTACAGACAGAAAGAACATGTACACACATTGCGCCTGTTTCAGCTAAACAAAATAAGTGACAGCCATTCGCTTGTTCATTCCTCAGGTCAATGTCTTGAGCAAACTGGTTGGTTTACAAACACGGCCATACACTACTTGGCAGTTAACTGTCAGTCACCATTAACTGGTGCACTCTCCTTGGCAACACCTCTGCCAATCAGAGTTCACCTGCCAACCAACCAGCTCTCTCTTCTCATACAGTGTAAGTTGTTGATTCTCCTGACTTTGGCATTCTTGTGACTGTTCTGATGAGTGCAAGATGAAAAGTTTCAACAAACTGTCTTTTTTCCACCAAGACAAAAAATAATTCCTTGTGCTGATGGGATAAGGGGAAACATAAATGAAAACTCACAGTCCTTTCTTTCATAACTTAAGTGAGGTGTAACCACAACATACCACTGAAGCCAATAAAAGATCATCCTTGATCTACCAATGCCTACTCAAAGCAGTTTCGGTAATACACACTCCCTTTCCATGAATATTGGTTCTGCATACACACTAATAGCACAGCTGTGCACAGGGAACCGCCTATCATCAAACTAACTGGGAATCTCATGACAGCCAAACTCTCAATACACAGAACTATCAATCTGCCAGATCAAGTGCAACACGGGCTGAAATACAGATTACAACTCCTTCCACACTGTCCTCATTAAACACTCGCAGGACAGGTGCAGCACGGGGTTAGATACAGAGTAAAGCTCCCTCTACACTGTCCCTATCAAACACTCGCAGGACAGGTACAGCACGGGGTTAGATACAGAGTAAAGCTCTCTCTACACTGTCCCCATCAAACACTCCCGGGACAGGTACAGCACGGGGTTAGATACAGAGTAAAGCTCCCTCTACACTGTCCCCACCAAACACTCCCAGGACAGGTACAGCACAGGGTTAGATACAGAGTAAAGCTCCCTCTACACTGTCCTCATCAAACAGTCCCAGGACAGGTACAGCACGGGGTTAGATACACAGTAAAGCTCCCTCTACACTGTCCCCATCAAACATCTTCCAGGACAAGTACAGCACGGGGTTAGATACAGAGTAAAGCGCCCTCTACGTTGTCCCCATCAAACACTCCCAGGACAGGTACAGCACGGGGTTAGATACAGAGTTAAGCTCCCTCTACACTGTCCCCGTCAAACACTCCCAGGACAGATACAGCACGGGGTTAGATACAGAGTAAAGCTCCCTCTACACTGTCCCCATCAAACATCTCCCAGGACAAGTACAGCACGGGGTTAGATACAGAGTAAAGCGCCCTCTACGTTGTCCCCATCAAACACTCCCAGGACAGGTACAGCATGGGGTTAGATACAGAGTAATGCTCCCTCTACACTGTCCCCGTCAAACACTCCCAGGACAGGTACAGCACGGGTTAGATACAGAGTAAAGCTCCCTCTACACCGTCCCCATCAGTCACTCCCAGGACAGGTACAGCACGGGGTTAGATACAGAGTAAAGCTCCTTCTACACTGTCCCTGTCAAACACTCCCAGGACAGGTACAGCACGGGGTCAGATACAGAGTAAAGCTCCCTCTACACTGTCCCCCTCAAACACTCCCAGGACAACTGCGGCATGGAGTTAGATGCAGCGTAAATAGGAGGCACGGTAGCACAGTGGTTAGCACTGTTGCTTCACAGCTCCAAGGTTCCAGGTTCAATTCCTGGCTTGGGTCACTGTCTGTGCGGACATTCTCTCAGTATGTGCGTGGGTTTCCTCCGGGTGCTCCATCTTTCCTCCCACAGTTCAAAGATGTGCATGTTAGGTGGATTGGCCATGCTAAATTGCCCTTCGTGTCCAAAAAGGTTAGGTGGGGTTACTGGGTTAGGATAGGTTGGAGGTATGGGTGGAGGTGCTTAGGTGGGGTACAGCGCGGGTTGGATACAGAAGACAGCTCCGTCTCCAACAGGAAATGACTTGATACATGGCCTCGGTGGAGAGAAATTCCCTGAGGCCAAATAACACGGCAGCGGCCGTTGATAGCGGGATGGCGTTGCAGCCAATGGGGACAACCCCGCTAAACACGCCCACAACGGAGCATAGATTTTTTTCCCACTGAATCGCTCCCCTTCACTGTTTCTGTTTCCACAGATATTGCCAGACCTGCTGAGTATTTCAGTAATTTCTGTTTTTAATCCCGATTGAATTTATCTACCCTCTCAAACCCCTTCATAATGTTAAAGACCGTCTGTCAGGTCACCTCTTGAGATAGAGTCTCAAGGTATTCAGTGTACCTGATTTACCCAATTCATGTCCTGTAGAGATTACACTTTTCAGCCCGAGACAAATAAACAATAATAATAGGCTTCTAAACAGATTAGTTACCCAATTAAATCAAACTAAGTGTGGGTACGGTGTCAGAAAGCAGTAACTGTGAAATAACAAATTCAGCAGACAATAGATTGCTCACATTCGGAGCCACCTCCAGCCCTGGGCCCAGAGATTCTCCCCTCAGGAGAGCCCACCCCAGCCACATGGAAACCCCTTCCCTCAGGAACTCTCCAATTTGTCCCCTTCCCCACCCAGCCTGACAGCAAATCCCCAGGTCCCACCAGCCCCCCCATACCCGGCCCCAAGCTTCTCCCATTTCCCTCACTAACCACCCAGACCGGACCCCACACCATCCCACAGGATCCCGGGGATCTCCACCTGGAGCTCTCCCCTCCACCCGGATGTCGGCGATCTCCCCTCCACCTGAAATCTCCCCCTCCACCCGGGGATCTCCCCTCCATCGGATCCCAGGGATCTCCCCTCCACCGGATCCCGGGGATCTCCCCTCCACCCGGATCCCTCCCCTCCACCAGATCCTGGGGATCTCCCCTCCACTCCACCCGGAGCCCAGAGATCTCCCCTCCATCGGATCCCAGGTTTCTCCCCTCCACCCGGATCCCGGGGTCTTCCCTCCACCGGATCCCGGAGATCTCCCCTCCACCCGGGATCTCTTCCCTCCAACCAAGGATCTCCCCTCCATCGGATCCCAGGGATCTCCCCTCGACCCGTATATCTCCCCTCCACCAGACCCCGGGGTTCACCCCACCAACCGGATATCTCCCCTCTACTGGATCCCAGGGATCGCCCCTCCACCCAGATCCCAGGGATCTCCCATTCCGCCGGATCCCGGGGATCTCCCCTCCACCCCAGCCGGCCTCCCCCCGCTCCGGCCCCGGGCTCTCCCCGCTCCGGGCTCTCCCCGCTCCGGGCCCCGGGCTCTCCCCGCTCCGGGCCCCGGGCTCTCCCCGCTCCGGGCCCCGGGCTCTCCCCGCTCCGGGCTCTCCCCGCTCCGGGCCCCGGGCTCTCCCCGCTCCGGGCCCCGGGCTCTCCCCGCTCCGGGCCCCGGGCTCTCCCCGCTCCGGGCCCCGGGCTCTCCCCGCTCCGGGCCCCGGGCTCTCCCCGCTCCGGGCCCCGGGCTCTCCCCGCTCCGGGCCCCGGGCTCTCCCCGCTCCGGGCCCCGGGCTCTCCCCGCTCCGGGCCCCGGGCTCTCCCCGCTCCGGGCCCCGGGCTCTCCCCGCTCCGGGCACCGGGCCCCGGGCTCTCCCCGCTCCGGGCCCCGGGCTCTCCCCGCTCCGGGCGGCACTCACGCTTCTCCAGCCGCCATCCCGCTCGCGCTGACGTGATCAAACTGATGGATGATCGCGCGCTGGCCCCGCCCCAAGTAAACCGACCAATCGGAGATGGTGGGCGAGGCCAGCGCGCGGAACCCTGGGACTTGTAGTTTGGTATCCTCCACTCCCAATGGATAGCGTACCTGGCTCCGCCCACGCGGAGCCACGCCCACAAAGGCCACGCCTACCCTCAACCCCGCCCACAGAGGGCTGGGATCAGACTGTGCCGGCTGCTGGGATCAGACTGAGCCGGGTGTTGGGATCAGACTGTGCCGGGTGCTGGGATCAGACTGAGCCGGGTGTTGGGATCAGACTGTGCCGGGGGCTGGGATCAGACTGAGCCGGGTGTTGGGATCAGACTGTGCCGGGTGCTGGGATCAGACTGTGCTGTGTGTTGGGATCAGACTGTGCCGGGTGCTGGGATCAGACTGTGCCGGGTGTTGGGATCAGACTGAGCCGGGTGTTGGGATCAGACTGTGCCGGGTGCTGGGATCAGACTGAGCCGGGTGTTGGGATCAGACTGTGCCGGGTGCTGGGATCAGACTGTGCCGGGTGTTGGGATCAGACTGAGCCGAGTGCTGGGATCAGACTGTGCCGGGGGCTGGGATCAGACTGTGCCGGGTGCTGGGATCAGACTGAGCCGGGTGCTGGGATCAGACTGTGCCGGGTGCTGGGATCAGACTGAGCCGGGTGCTGGGATCAGACTGTGCCGGGTGCTGGGATCAGACTGTGCCGGGGGCTGGGATCAGACTGTGCCGGGTGCTGGGATCAGACTGTGCCGGGTGCTGGGATCAGACTGTGCCGGGTGTTGGGATCAGACTGAGCCGGGTGTTGGGATCAGACTGTGCCGGGTGCTGGGATCAGACTGAGCCGGGTGCTGGGATCAGACTGAGCCGGGTGTTGGGATCAGACTGAGCCGGGTGATGGGATCAGACTGTGCCGGGGGCTGGGATCAGACTGTGCCGGGTGCTGGGATCAGACTGTGCCGGGTGCTGGGATCAGACTGAGCCGGGTGCTGGGATCAGACTGTGCCGGGTGCTGGGATCAGACTGAGCCAGGTGCTGGGATCAGACTGTGCCGGGTGCTGGGATCAGACTGTGCCGGGTGCTGGGATCAGACTGTGCCGGGTGCTGGGATCAGACTGTGCCGGGTGTTGGGATCAGACTGTGCCGGGTGTTGGGATCAGACTGTGCCGGGTGTTGGGATCAGACTGTGCCGGGTGCTGGGATCAGACTGTGCCGAGTGCTGGGATCAGACTGTGCCGGGTGCTGGGATCAGACTGAGCCGGGTGTTGGGATCAGACTGTGCCGAGTGCTGGGATCAGACTGTGCCGGGTGTTGGGATCAGACTGTGCCGGGTGCTGGGATCAGACTGAGCCGGGTGCTGGGATCAGACTGTGCCGAGTGCTGGGATCAGACTGTGCCGGGTGTTGGGATCAGACTGTGCCGGGTGCTGGGATCAGACTGAGCCGGGTGTTGGGATCAGACTGTGCCGGGGGCTGGGATCAGACTGAGCCGGGTGCTGGGATCAGACTGTGCCGGGTGCTGGGATCAGACTGAGCCGGGTGTTGGGATCAGACTGTGCCGGGTGCTGGGATCAGACTGAGCCGGGTGTTGGGATCAGACTGTGCCGGGTTTTGGGATCAGACTGTGCCGGGTGCTGGGATCAGACTGTGCCGGGTGTTGGGATCAGACTGTGCCGGGTGCTGGGATCAGACTGTGCCGGGTTCTGGGATCAGACTGTGCCGGGTGTTGGTATCAGACTGTGCCGGGTGTTGGGATCAGACTGTGCCGGGTGTTGGGATCAGACTGTGCCGGGTGTTGGGATCATACTGTGCCGGGTGTTGGGATCAGACTGTGCCGGGTGCTGGGATCAGACTGTGCCGAGTGCTGGGATCAGACTGTGCCGGGTGCTGGGATCAGACTGAGCCGCGTGTTGGGATCAGACTGTGCCGACTGCTGGGATCAGACTGTGCCGGGTGTTGGGATCAGACTGTGCCGGGTGCTGGGATCAGACTGAGCCGGGTGCTGGGATCAGACTGTGCCGAGTGCTGGGATCAGACTGTGCCGCGTGTTGGGATCAGACTGTGCCGACTGCTGGGATCAGACTGTGCCGGGTGTTGGGATCAGACTGTGCCGGGGGCTGGGATCAGACTGAGCCGGGTGCTGGGATCAGACTGTGCCGGGTGCTGGGATCAGACTGAGCCGGGTGTTGGGACAGACTGTGCCGGGTGCTGGGATCAGACTGTGCCGGGTGTTGGGATCAGACTGTGCCAGGTGTTGGGATCAGACTGTGCCGGGTGCTGGGATCAGACTGTGCCGGGTGTAGGGATCAGACTGTGCCGGGTGTTGGGATCAGACTGAGCCGGATGTTGGGATCAGACTGTGCCAGGTGTTGGGATCAGACTGTGCCGGGTGCTGGGATCAGACTGAGCCGGGTGTTGGGATCAGACTGTGCCGGGGGCTGGGATCAGACTGAGCCGGGTGCTGGGATCAGACTGTGCCGGGTGTTGGGATCAGACTGTGCCGGGTGCTGGGATCAGACTGAGCCGGGTGTTGGGATCACACTGTGCCGGGTGCTGGGATCAGACTGTGCCGAGTGCTGGGATCAGACTGTGCCGGGTGTTGGGATCAGACTGTGCCGGGTGCTGGGATCAGACTGAGCCGGGTGTTGGGATCAGACTGTGCCGGGTGCTGGGATCAGACTGTGCCGAGTGCTGGGATCAGACTGTGCCGGGTGTTGGGATCAGACTGTGCCGGGTGCTGGGATCAGACTGTGCCGGGTGCTGGGATCAGACTGAGCCGGGTGCTGGGATCAGACTGTGCCGGGTGTTGGGATCAGACTGTGCCGGGTGCTGGGATCAGACTGAGCCGGGTGTTGGGATCACACTGTGCCGGGTGCTGGGATCAGACTGTGCCGAGTGCTGGGATCAGACTGTGCCGGGTGTTGGGATCAGACTGTGCCGGGTGCTGGGATCAGACTGAGCCGGGTGTTGGGATCAGACTGTGCCGGGTGCCGGGATCAGACTGTGCCGGGTGTTGGGATCAGACTGTGCCGGGTGCTGGGATCAGACTGTGCCGGGTGCTGGGATCAGACTGTGCCGGGTGCTGGGATCAGACTGTGCCGGGTGTTGGGATCAGACTGTGCCGGGTGCAGGGATCAGACTGTGCCGGGTGTTGGGATCAGACTGTGCCGGGTGCTGGGATCAGACTGTGCCGGGTGTTGGGATCACACTGTGCCGGGTGCTGGGATCAGACTGTGCCGGGTGCTGGGATCAGACTGAGCCGGGTGTTGGGATCAGACTGTGCCGGGTGCTGGGATCAGACTGTGCCGGGTGTTGGGATCACACTGTGCCGGGTGTTGGGATCACACTGTGCCGGGTGCTGGGATCAGACGGTGCCGGGTGCTGGGATCAGACTGTGCCGGGTGCTGGGATCAGACTGAGCCGGGTGTTGGGATCAGACTGTGCCGGGTGCTGGGATCAGACTGTGCCGGGTGTTGGGATCAGACTGTGCCGGGTGCTGGGATCAGACTGTGCCGGGTGCTGGGATCAGACTGAGCCGGGTGCTGGGATCAGACTGAGCCGGGTGCTGGGATCAGACAGTGCCGGGTGCTGGGATCAGACTGTGCCGGGTGCTGGGATCAGACTGAGCCGGGTGCTGGGATCAGACTGTGCCGGGTGCTGGGATCAGACTGTGCCGGGTGCTGGGATCAGACTGTGCCGGGTGCTGGGATCAGACTGTGCCGGGTGCTGGGATCAGACTGTGCCGGGTGCTGGGATCAGACTGAGCCGGGTGCTGGGATCAGACTGAGCCGGGTGCTGGGATCAGACAGTGCCGGGTGCTGGGATCAGACTGTGCCGGGTGCTGGGATCAGACTGAGCCGGGTGCTGGGATCAGACTGTGCCGGGTGCTGGGATCAGACTGTGCCGGGTGCTGGGATCAGACTGTGCCGGGTGCTGGGATCAGACTGTGCCGGGTGCTGGGATCAGACTGTGCCGGGTGCTGGGATCAGACTGAGCCGGGTGTTGGGATCAGACTGTGCCGGGTGCTGGGATCAGACTGTGCCGGGTGTTGGGATCAGACTGTGCCGCGTGCTGGGATCACACTGTGCCGGGTGCTGGGATCAGACGGTGCCGGGTGCTGGGATCAGACTGTGCCGGGTGCTGGGATCAGACTGAGCCGGGTGTTGGGATCAGACTGTGCCGGGTGCTGGGATCAGACTGTGCCGGGTGCTGGGATCAGACTGAGCCGGGTGTTGGGATCAGACTGTGCCGGGTGCTGGGATCAGACTGTGCCGGGTGCTGGGATCAGACTGTGCCGGGTGCTGGGATCAGACTGTGCCGGGTGTTGGGATCAGACTGTGCCGGGTGCTGGGATCAGACTGTGCCGGGGGCTGGGATCAGACTGTGCCGGGTGCTGGGATCAGACTCTGCCGGGTGCTGGGATCAGACTGTGCCGGGTGCTGGGATCAGACTGTGCCGGGTGCTGGGATCAGACTGTGCCGAGTGCTGGGATCAGACTGTGCCGGGTGCTGGGATCAGACTGAGCCGGGTGTTGGGATCAGACTGAGCCGGGTGTTGGGATCAGACTGAGCCGGGTGCTGGGATCAGACTGTGCCGGGTGCTGGGATCAGACTGTGCCGGGTGCTGGGATCAGACTGTACCGGGTGCTGGGATCAGACTGAGCCGGGTGCTGGGATCAGACTGTGCCGGGGGCTGGGATCAGACTGTGCCGGGTGTTGGGATCAGACTGTGCCGGATGCTGGGATCAGACTGTGCCGGGTGATGGGATCAGACTGTGCCGGGTGCTGGGATCAGACTGAGCCGGGTGTTGGGATCAGACTGAGCCGGGTGCTGGGATCAGACTGAGCCGGGTGCTGGGATCAGACTGAGCCGGGTGCTGGGATCAGACTGTGCCGGGTGCTGGGATCAGACTGTGCCGGGTGTTGGGATCAGACTGTGCCGGGTGTTGGGATCAGACTGAGCCGGGTGCTGGGATCAGACTGAGCCGGGTGCTGGGATCAGACTGTGCCGGGTGCTGGGATCAGACTGTGCCGGGGGCTGGGATCAGACTGTGCCGGGTGCTGGGATCAGACTGTGCCGGGTGCTGGGATCAGACTGAGCCGGGTGCTGGGATCAGACTGTGCCGGGTGCTGGGATCAGACTGAGCCGGGTGCTGGGATCAGACTGTGCCGGGTGCTGGGATCAGACTGTGCCGGGTGTTGGGATCAGACTGAGCCGGGTGTTGGGATCAGACTGTGCCGGGTGCTGGGATCAGACTGAGCCGGGTGCTGGGATCAGACTGAGCCGGGTGTTGGGATCAGACTGAGCCGGGTGTTGGGATCAGACTGTGCCGGGGGCTGGGATCAGACTGTGCCGGGTGCTGGGATCAGACTGTGCCGGGTGCTGGGATCAGACTGAGCCGGGTGCTGGGATCAGACTGTGCCGGGTGCTGGGATCAGACTGAGCCAGGTGCTGGGATCAGACTGTGCCGGGTGCTGGGATCAGACTGTGCCGGGTGCTGGGATCAGACTGTGCCGGGTGCTGGGATCAGACTGTGCCGGGTGTTGGGATCAGACTGTGCCGGGTGTTGGGATCAGACTGTGCCGGGTGTTGGGATCAGACTGTGCCGGGTGCTGGGATCAGACTGTGCCGAGTGCTGGGATCAGACTGTGCCGGGTGCTGGGATCAGACTGAGCCGGGTGTTGGGATCAGACTGTGCCGAGTGCTGGGATCAGACTGTGCCGGGTGTTGGGATCAGACTGTGCCGGGTGCTGGGATCAGACTGAGCCGGGTGCTGGGATCAGACTGTGCCGAGTGCTGGGATCAGACTGTGCCGGGTGTTGGGATCAGACTGTGCCGGGTGCTGGGATCAGACTGAGCCGGGTGTTGGGATCAGACTGTGCCGGGGGCTGGGATCAGACTGAGCCGGGTGCTGGGATCAGACTGTGCCGGGTGCTGGGATCAGACTGAGCCGGGTGTTGGGATCAGACTGTGCCGGGTGCTGGGATCAGACTGAGCCGGGTGTTGGGATCAGACTGTGCCGGGTTTTGGGATCAGACTGTGCCGGGTGCTGGGATCAGACTGTGCCGGGTTTTGGGATCAGACTGTGCCGGGTGCTGGGATCAGACTGTGCCGGGTGCTGGGATCAGACTGTGCCGGGTGCTGGGATCAGACTGAGCCGGGTGTTGGGACAGACTGTGCCGGGTGCTGGGATCAGACTGAGCCGGGTGTTGGGATCAGACTGTGCCGGGTGTTGGGATCAGACTGTGCCGGGTGCTGGGATCAGACTGAGCCGGGTGCTGGGATCAGACTGAGCCGGGTGCTGGGATCAGACTGAGCCGGGTGTTGGGATCAGACTGTGCCGGGGGCTGGGATCAGACTGAGCCGGGTGCTGGGATCAGACTGTGCCGGGTGTTGGGATCAGACTGTGCCGGGTGCTGGGATCAGACTGAGCCGGGTGTTGGGATCACACTGTGCCGGGTGCTGGGATCAGACTGTGCCGAGTGCTGGGATCAGACTGTGCCGGGTGTTGGGATCAGACTGTGCCGGGTGCTGGGATCAGACTGAGCCGGGTGTTGGGATCAGACTGTGCCGGGTGCTGGGATCAGACTGTGCCGAGTGCTGGGGTCAGACTGTGCCGGGTGTTGGGATCAGACTGTGCCGGGTGCTGGGATCAGACTGTGCCGGGTGCTGGGATCAGACTGAGCCGGGTGCTGGGATCAGACTGTGCCGGGTGTTGGGATCAGACTGTGCCGGGTGCTGGGATCAGACTGAGCCGGGTGTTGGGATCACACTGTGCCGGGTGCTGGGATCAGACTGTGCCGAGTGCTGGGATCAGACTGTGCCGGGTGTTGGGATCAGACTGTGCCGGGTGCTGGGATCAGACTGAGCCGGGTGTTGGGATCAGACTGTGCCGGGTGCCGGGATCAGACTGTGCCGGGTGTTGGGATCAGACTGTGCCGGGTGCTGGGATCAGACTGTGCCGGGTGCTGGGATCAGACTGTGCCGGGTGCTGGGATCAGACTGTGCCGGGTGTTGGGATCAGACTGTGCCGGGTGCAGGGATCAGACTGTGCCGGGTGTTGGGATCAGACTGTGCCGGGTGCTGGGATCAGACTGTGCCGGGTGTTGGGATCACACTGTGCCGGGTGCTGGGATCAGACTGTGCCGGGTGCTGGGATCAGACTGAGCCGGGTGCTGGGATCAGACTGTGCCGGGTGCTGGGATCAGACTGTGCCGCGTGTTGGGATCACACTGTGCCGGGTGTTGGGATCACACTGTGCCGGGTGCTGGGATCAGACGGTGCCGGGTGCTGGGATCAGACTGTGCCGGGTGCTGGGATCAGACTGAGCCGGGTGTTGGGATCAGACTGTGCCGGGTGCTGGGATCAGACTGTGCCGGGTGTTGGGATCAGACTGTGCCGGGTGCTGGGATCAGACTGTGCCGGGTGCTGGGATCAGACTGAGCCGGGTGCTGGGATCAGACTGAGCCGGGTGCTGGGATCAGACAGTGCCGGGTGCTGGGATCAGACTGTGCCGGGTGCTGGGATCAGACTGAGCCGGGTGCTGGGATCAGACTGTGCCGGGTGCTGGGATCAGACTGTGCCGGGTGCTGGGATCAGACTGTGCCGGGTGCTGGGATCAGACTGTGCCGGGTGCTGGGATCAGACTGTGCCGGGTGCTGGGATCAGACTGAGCCGGGTGCTGGGATCAGACTGTGCCGGGTGCTGGGATCAGACTGAGCCGGGTGTTGGGATCAGACTGTGCCGAGTGCTGGGATCAGACTGTGCCGGGTGTTGGGATCAGACTGTGCCGGGTGCTGGGATCAGACTGAGCCGGGTGCTGGGATCAGACTGTGCCGAGTGCTGGGATCAGACTGTGCCGGGTGTTGGGATCAGACTGTGCCGGGTGCTGGGATCAGACTGAGCCGGGTGTTGGGATCAGACTGTGCCGGGGGCTGGGATCAGACTGAGCCGGGTGCTGGGATCAGACTGTGCCGGGTGCTGGGATCAGACTGAGCCGGGTGTTGGGACAGACTGTGCCGGGTGCTGGGATCAGACTGAGCCGGGTGTTGGGATCAGACTGTGCCGGGTGTTGGGATCAGACTGTGCCGGGTGCTGGGATCAGACTGAGCCGGGTGTTGGGATCAGACTGTGCCGGGGGCTGGGATCAGACTGAGCCGGGTGCTGGGATCAGACTGTGCCGGGTGTTGGGATCAGACTGTGCCGGGTGCTGGGATCAGACTGAGCCGGGTGTTGGGATCACACTGTGCCGGGTGCTGGGATCAGACTGTGCCGAGTGCTGGGATCAGACTGTGCCGGGTGTTGGGATCAGACTGTGCCGGGTGCTGGGATCAGACTGAGCCGGGTGTTGGGATCAGACTGTGCCGGGTGCTGGGATCAGACTGTGCCGAGTGCTGGGATCAGACTGTGCCGGGTGTTGGGATCAGACTGTGCCGGGTGTTGGGATCAGACTGTGCCGGGTGTTGGGATCAGACTGAGCCGGGTGTTGGGATCAGACTGAGCCGGGTGTTGGGATCAGACTGAGCCGGGTGCTGGGATCAGACTGTGCCGGGTGCTGGGATCAGACTGTGCCGGGTGCTGGGATCAGACTGTGCCGGGTGCTGGGATCAGACTGTGCCGGGTGTTGGGATCAGACGGTGCCGGGTGCTGGGATAAGACTGTGCCGGGTGCTGGGATCAGACGGTGCCGGGTGCTGGGATCAGACTGTGCCGGGTGCTGGGATCAGACTGTGCCGGGTGCTGGGATCAGACTGTGCCGGGTGCTGGGATCAGTCTGAGCCGGGTGTTGGGATCAGACTGAGCCGGGTATTGGGATCAGACTGTGCCGGGTGCTGGGATCAGACTGTGCCGGGTGCTGGGATCACACTGTGCCGGGTGCTGGGATCAGACTGTGCCGGGTGCTGGGATCAGACTGTGCCGGGTGCTGGGATCAGACGGTGCCGGGTGCTGGGATCAGACGGTGCCGGGTGCTGGGATCAGACTGTGCCGGGTGTTGGGATCAGACTGTGCCGGGTGCTGGGATCAGACTGTGCCGGGTGCTGGGATCAGACTGTGCCGGGTGCTGGGATCAGACTGTGCCGGGTGCTGGAATCAGACTGTGCCGTGTGCTGGGATCAGACTGTGCCGGGTGTTGGGATCAGACTGTGCCGGGTGCTGGGATCAGACTGTGCCGGGTGCTGGGATCAGACTGTGCCGGGTGCTGGGATCAGACTGTGCCGGGTGCTGGGATCAGACTGAGCCGGGTGCTGGGATCAGACTGAGCCGGGTGCTGGGATCAGACAGTGCCGGGTGCTGGGATCAGACTGTGCCGGGTGCTGGGATCAGACTGTGCCGGGTGTTGGGATCAGACTGTGCCGCGTGCTGGGATCACACTGTGCCGGGTGCTGGGATCAGACGGTGCCGGGTGCTGGGATCAGACTGTGCCGGGTGCTGGGATCAGACTGAGCCGGGTGTTGGGATCAGACTGTGCCGGGTGCTGGGATCAGACTGTGCCGGGTGCTGGGATCAGACTGAGCCTGGTGTTGGGATCAGACTGTGCCGGGTGCTGGGATCAGACTGTGCGGGTGCTGGGATCAGACTGTGCCGGGTGTTGGGATCAGACTGCGCCGGGTGCTGGGATCAGACTGTGCCGGGGGCTGGGATCAGACTGTGCCGGGTGCTGGGATCAGACAGTGCCGGGTGCTGGGATCAGACTGTGCCGGGTGCTGGGATCAGACTGTGCCGGGTGCTGGGATCAGACTGTGCCGAGTGCTGGGATCAGACTGTGCCGGGTGCTGGGATCAGACTGAGCCGGGTGTTGGGATCAGACTGAGCCGGGTGTTGGGATCAGACTGAGCCGGGTGCTGGGATCAGACTGTGCCGGGTGCTGGGATCAGACTGTGCCGGGTGCTGGGATCAGACTGTGCCGGGTGCTGGGATCAGACTGTGCCGGGTGCTGGGATCAGACTGTGCCGGGTGCTGGGATCAGACTGAGCCGGGTGTTGGGATCAGACTGTACCGGGTGCTGGGATCAGACTGTGCCGGGTGCTGGGATCAGACTGTGCCGGGTGCTGGGATCAGACTGTGCCGGGTGCTGGGATCAGACTGTGCCGGGTGCTGGGATCAGACTGAGCCGGGTGTTGGGATCAGACTGTACCGGGTGCTGGGATCAGACTGTGCCGGGTGCTGGGATCAGACTGTGCCGGGTGTTGGGATCAGACTGTGCCGGGTGCTGGGGTCAGACTGTGCCGGGGGCTGGGATCAGACTGTGCCGGGTGCTGGGATCAGACTGTGCCGGGTGCTGGGATCAGACTGTGCCGGGGGCTGGGATAAGACTTTGCCGGGTGTTGGGATCAGACTGTGCCGGGTGCTGGGATCAGACTGTGCCGGGTGTTGGGATCAGACTGTGCCGGGTGTTGGGATCAGACTGAGCCGGGTGTTGGGATCAGACTGAGCCGGGTGTTGGGATCAGACTGAGCCGGGTGCTGGGATCAGACTGTGCCGGGTGCTGGGATCAGACTGTGCCGGGTGCTGGGATCAGACTGTGCCGGGTGCTGGGATCAGACTGTGCCGGGTGTTGGGATCAGACGGTGCCGGGTGCTGGGATCAGACTGTGCCGGGTGCTGGGATCAGACGGTGCCGGGTGCTGGGATCAGACTGTGCCGGGTGCTGGGATCAGACTGTGCCGGGTGCTGGGATCAGACTGTGCCGGGTGCTGGGATCAGTCTGAGCCGGGTGTTGGGATCAGACTGAGCCGGGTATTGGGATCAGACTGTGCCGGGTGCTGGGATCAGACTGTGCCGGGTGCTGGGATCAGACTGTGCCGGGTGCTGGGATCAGACTGTGCCGGGTGCTGGGATCAGACTGTGCCGGGTGCTGGGATCAGACGGTGCCGGGTGCTGGGATCAGACGGTGCCGGGTGCTGGGATCAGACTGTGCCGGGTGTTGGGATCAGACTGTGCCGGGTGCTGGGATCAGACTGTGCCGGGTGCTGGGATCAGACTGTGCCGGGTGCTGGGATCAGACTGTGCCGGGTGCTGGAATCAGACTGTGCCGGGTGCTGGGATCAGACTGTGCCGGGTGTTGGGATCAGACTGTGCCGGGTGCTGGGATCAGACTGTGCCGGGTGCTGGGATCAGACTGTGCCGGGTGCTGGGATCAGACTGTGCCGGGTGTTGGGATCAGACTGTGCGTGCTGGGATCAGACTGTGCCGGGTGCTGGGATCAGACTGTGCCGGGTGCTGGGATCAGACTGTGCCGGGTGCTGGGATCAGACTGTGCCGGGTGCTGGGATCAGACTGTGCCGGGTGTTGGGATCAGACTGTGCCGGGTGCTGGGATCAGACTGTGCCGGGTGCTGGGATCAGACTGTGCCGGGTGCTGGGATCAGACTGTGCCGGGTGTTGGGATCAGACTGTGCGTGCTGGGATCAGACTGTGCCGGGTGCTGGGATCAGACTGTGCCGGGTGCTGGGATGAGACTGTGCCGGGTGCTGGGATCAGACTGTTCCGGGTGCTGGGATCAGACTGTGCCGTGTGTTGGGATCAGACTGTGCCGGGTGCTGTGATCAGACTGTGCCGGGTGCTGTGATCAGACTGTGCCGGGTGCTGGGATCAGACTGTGCCGGGTGCTGCGATCAGACTGTGCCAGGTGCTGGGATCAGACTGTGCCGGGTGCTGGGATCAGACTGTGCCGGGTGCTGGGATCAGAATGTGCCGGGTGCTGGGA
Source organism: Scyliorhinus torazame (assembly GCF_047496885.1). Taxonomy (NCBI): domain Eukaryota; kingdom Metazoa; phylum Chordata; class Chondrichthyes; order Carcharhiniformes; family Scyliorhinidae; genus Scyliorhinus; species Scyliorhinus torazame. The sequence continues at coordinate 5,266,022 of NC_092716.1, forward strand.
TCAGAATGTGCCGGGTGTTGGGATCAGACTGTGCCGGGTGCTGGGATCAGACTGTGCCGGGTGCTGGGATCAGACTGTGCCGGGTGCTGGGATCAGACTGTGCCGGGTGCTGGGATCAGACTGAGCCGGGTGCTGGGATCAGACTGTGGCGGGTGCTGGGATCAGACTGTGCTGGGTGTAGGGATCAGACTGTGCCGGGGGCTGGGATCAGACTGTGCCGGGTGCTGGGATCAGACTGTGCCTGGGGCTTGGATCAGACTGTGCCGGGTGCTGGGATCAGACTGTGCCGTGTGTTGGGATCAGACTGTGCCGGGTGTTGGGATCAGACTGTGCCGGGTGCTGGGATCAGACTGTGCCGGGTGCTGGGATCAGACTGTGCCGGGTGCTGGGATCAGACTGTGCCTGGTGTTGGGATCAGACTGTGCCGGGTGCTGGGATCAGACTGTGCCTGGGGCTTGGATCAGACTGTGCCGGGGGCTGGGATCAGACTGTGCCGGGTGCTGGGATCAGACTGTGCCTGGGGCTTGGATCAGACTGTGCCGGGTGCGGGGATCAGACTGTGCCGTGTGTTGGGATCAGACTGTGCCGGGTGTAGGGATCAGACTGTGCCGGGGGCTGGGATCAGACTGTGCCGGGTGGTGGGATCAGACTGTGCCTGGGGCTTGGATCAGACTGTGCCGGGTGCTGGGATCAGACTGTGCCGTGTGTTGGGATCAGACTGTGCCGGGTGTTGGGATCAGACTGTGCCGGGTGCTGGGATCAGACTGTGCCGGGTGCTGGGATCAGACTGTGCCGGGTGCTGGGATCAGACTGTGCCTGGTGTTGGGATCAGACTTGCCGGGTGCTGGGATCAGACTGTGCCTGGGGCTTGGATCAGACTGTGCCGGGGGCTGGGATCAGACTGTGCCGGGTGCTGGGATCAGACTGTGCCTGGGGCTTGGATCAGACTGTGCCGGGTGCGGGGATCAGACTGTGCCGTGTGTTGGGATCAGACTGTGCCGGGTGTAGGGAGCAGACTGTGCCGGGGGCTGGGATCAGACTGTGCCGGGTGCTGGGATCAGACTGTGCCTGGGGCTTGGATCAGACTGTGCCGGGTGCTGGGATCAGACTGTGCCGTGTGTTGGGATCAGACTGTGCCGGGTGTTGGGATCAGACTGTGCCGGGTGCTGGGATCAGACTGTGCCGGGTGCTGGGATCAGACTGTGCCGGGTGCTGGGATCAGACTGTGCCTGGTGTTGGGATCAGACTGTGCCGGGTGCTGGGATCAGACTGTGCCTGGGGCTTGGATCAGACTGTGCCGGGGGCTGGGATCAGACTGTGCCGGGTGCTGGGATCAGACTGTGCCTGGGGCTTGGATCAGACTGTGCCGGGTGCGGGGATCAGACTGTGCCGTGTGTTGGGATCAGACAGTGCCGGGTGTTGGGATCAGACTGTGCCGGGTGCTGGGATCAGACTGTGCCGGGTGCTGGGATCAGACTGTGCCGGGTGCTGGGATCAGACTGTGCCGGGTGTTGGGATCAGACAGTGCCGGGTGTTGGGATCAGACTGTGCCGGGTGCTGGGATCAGACTGAGCCGGGTGTTGGGATCAGACTGTGCCGGGTGCTGGGATCAGACTGTGCCGGGTGCTGGGATCAGACTGTGCCGGGTGCTGGGATCAGACTCTGCCGGGTGCTGGGATCAGTCTGAGCCGGGTGTTGGGATCAGACTGAGCCGGGTATTGGGATCAGACTGTGCCGGGTGCTGGGATCAGACTGTGCCGGGTGCTGGGATCAGACTGTGCCGGGTGCTGGGATCAGACTGTGCCGGGTGCTGGGATCAGACTGTGCCGGGTGCTGGGATCAGACGGTGCCGGGTGCTGGGATCAGACGGTGCCGGGTGCTGGGATCAGACTGTGCCGGGTGTTGGGATCAGACTGTGCCGGGTGCTGGGATCAGACTGTGCCGGGTGCTGGGATCAGACTGTGCCGGGTGCTGGGATCAGACTGTGCCGGGTGCTGGAATCAGACTGTGCCGGGTGCTGGGATCAGACTGTGCCGGGTGTTGGGATCAGACTGTGCCGGGTGCTGGGATCAGACTGTGCCGGGTGCTGGGATCAGACTGTGCCGGGTGCTGGGATCAGACTGTGCCGGGTGTTGGGATCAGACTGTGCGTGCTGGGATCAGACTGTGCCGGGTGCTGGGATCAGACTGTGCCGGGTGCTGGGATCAGACTGTGCCGGGTGCTGGGATCAGACTGTGCCGGGTGCTGGGATCAGACTGTGCCGGGTGTTGGGATCAGACTGTGCCGGGTGCTGGGATCAGACTGTGCCGGGTGCTGGGATCAGACTGTGCCGGGTGCTGGGATCAGACTGTGCCGGGTGTTGGGATCAGACTGTGCGTGCTGGGATCAGACTGTGCCGGGTGCTGGGATCAGACTGTGCCGGGTGCTGGGATGAGACTGTGCCGGGTGCTGGGATCAGACTGTTCCGGGTGCTGGGATCAGACTGTGCCGTGTGTTGGGATCAGACTGTGCCGGGTGCTGTGATCAGACTGTGCCGGGTGCTGTGATCAGACTGTGCCGGGTGCTGGGATCAGACTGTGCCGGGTGCTGCGATCAGACTGTGCCAGGTGCTGGGATCAGACTGTGCCGGGTGCTGGGATCAGACTGTGCCGGGTGCTGGGATCAGAATGTGCCGGGTGCTGGGATCAGAATGTGCCGGGTGTTGGGATCAGACTGTGCCGGGTGCTGGGATCAGACTGTGCCGGGTGCTGGGATCAGACTGTGCCGGGTGCTGGGATCAGACTGTGCCGGGTGCTGGGATCAGACTGAGCCGGGTGCTGGGATCAGACTGTGGCGGGTGCTGGGATCAGACTGTGCTGGGTGTAGGGATCAGACTGTGCCGGGGGCTGGGATCAGACTGTGCCGGGTGCTGGGATCAGACTGTGCCTGGGGCTTGGATCAGACTGTGCCGGGTGCTGGGATCAGACTGTGCCGTGTGTTGGGATCAGACTGTGCCGGGTGTTGGGATCAGACTGTGCCGGGTGCTGGGATCAGACTGTGCCGGGTGCTGGGATCAGACTGTGCCGGGTGCTGGGATCAGACTGTGCCTGGTGTTGGGATCAGACTGTGCCGGGTGCTGGGATCAGACTGTGCCTGGGGCTTGGATCAGACTGTGCCGGGGGCTGGGATCAGACTGTGCCGGGTGCTGGGATCAGACTGTGCCTGGGGCTTGGATCAGACTGTGCCGGGTGCGGGGATCAGACTGTGCCGTGTGTTGGGATCAGACTGTGCCGGGTGTAGGGATCAGACTGTGCCGGGGGCTGGGATCAGACTGTGCCGGGTGGTGGGATCAGACTGTGCCTGGGGCTTGGATCAGACTGTGCCGGGTGCTGGGATCAGACTGTGCCGTGTGTTGGGATCAGACTGTGCCGGGTGTTGGGATCAGACTGTGCCGGGTGCTGGGATCAGACTGTGCCGGGTGCTGGGATCAGACTGTGCCGGGTGCTGGGATCAGACTGTGCCTGGTGTTGGGATCAGACTTGCCGGGTGCTGGGATCAGACTGTGCCTGGGGCTTGGATCAGACTGTGCCGGGGGCTGGGATCAGACTGTGCCGGGTGCTGGGATCAGACTGTGCCTGGGGCTTGGATCAGACTGTGCCGGGTGCGGGGATCAGACTGTGCCGTGTGTTGGGATCAGACTGTGCCGGGTGTAGGGAGCAGACTGTGCCGGGGGCTGGGATCAGACTGTGCCGGGTGCTGGGATCAGACTGTGCCTGGGGCTTGGATCAGACTGTGCCGGGTGCTGGGATCAGACTGTGCCGTGTGTTGGGATCAGACTGTGCCGGGTGTTGGGATCAGACTGTGCCGGGTGCTGGGATCAGACTGTGCCGGGTGCTGGGATCAGACTGTGCCGGGTGCTGGGATCAGACTGTGCCTGGTGTTGGGATCAGACTGTGCCGGGTGCTGGGATCAGACTGTGCCTGGGGCTTGGATCAGACTGTGCCGGGGGCTGGGATCAGACTGTGCCGGGTGCTGGGATCAGACTGTGCCTGGGGCTTGGATCAGACTGTGCCGGGTGCGGGGATCAGACTGTGCCGTGTGTTGGGATCAGACAGTGCCGGGTGTTGGGATCAGACTGTGCCGGGTGCTGGGATCAGACTGTGCCGGGTGCTGGGATCAGACTGTGCCGGGTGCTGGGATCAGACTGTGCCGGGTGTTGGGATCAGACAGTGCCGGGTGTTGGGATCAGACTGTGCCGGGTGCTGGGATCAGACTGAGCCGGGTGTTGGGATCAGACTGTGCCGGGTGCTGGGATCAGACTGTGCCGGGTGCTGGGATCAGACTGTGCCGGGTGCTGGGATCAGACTCTGCCGGGTGCTGGGATCAGACTGTGCCGGGTGTTGGGATCAGACTGTGCCGGGTGCTGGGAACAGACTGTGCCGGGTGCTGGGATCAGAATGTGCCGGGTGTTGGGATCAGACTGTGCCGGGTGCTGGGATCAGACTGTGCCGGGTGCTGGGATCAGACTATGCCGGGTGCTGGGATCAGACTGTGCCGGGTGCTGGGATCAGACTGAGCCGGGTGCTGGGATCAGACTGTGGCGGGTGCTGGAATCAGACTGTGCTGGGTGTAGGGATCAGACTGTGCCGGGTGCTGGGATCAGACTGAGCCGGGTGCTGGAATCAGACTGTGCTGGGTGTAGGGATCAGACTGTGCCGGGTGCTGGGATCAGACTGTGCCGGGTGTAGGGATCAGACTGTGCCGGGTGTTGGAATCAGACTGTGCCGGGTGCTAGGATCAGACTGTGCCGGGTGCTGGGATCAGACTGTGCCGGGTGCTGGGATCAGACTGAGCCGGGTGCTGGGATCAGACTGTGCCGGGTGCTGGGATCAGACTGTGCCGGGTGCTGGAATCAGACTGTGCCGGGTGTAGGGATCAGACTGTGCCGGTTGTTGGGATCAGACTGTGCCGGGTGCTGGGATCAGACTGTGCCGGGGGCTGGGATCAGACTGTGCCGGGGGCTGGGATCAGACTGTGCCGGGGGCTGGGATCAGACTGTGCCGGGGGCTGGGATCAGACTGTGCCGGGGGCTGGGATCAGACTGTGCCGGGGGCTGGGATCAGACTGTGCCGGGGGCTGGGATCAGACTGTGCCGGGGGCTGGGATCAGACTGTGCCGGGGGCTGGGATCAGACTGTGCCGGGGGCTGGGATCAGACTGTGCCGGGGGCTGGGATCAGACTGTGCCGGGGGCTGGGATCAGACTGTGCCGGGGGCTGGGATCAGACTGTGCCGGGGGCTGGGATCAGACTGTGCCGGGTGCTGGGATCAGACTGTGCCGGGGGCTAGGATCAGACTGTGCCGGGTGCTGGGATCAGACTGTGCCGGGGGCTAGGATCAGACTGTGCCGGGGGCTGGGATCAGAGTATTGCTAACCAAACTGTGAATCTTTTAACCATGCTACTAACAGCTGCTGTGACTGATGAAGACTGGCTCTGTCCGGTTCCTGTGTCCTGTTCCTCTTGCATGACACCTTGTGGTCGGAGGCTATATACATTGATGTATACACTGTTACTGCATATCATTCCCTCCCCTTTCCTTGAGATTTTTAAACACACTGCACATTATTTCGGTGAACAATACATGTGAGTAACAATATACTTTACACCATTCACAAATGTTGTCCTCTCACAGATTCAGCCGCTCTGGTTTCTTCCACTTCCTTGTCGATATTGGTCTGCTTGCTGAACCTGCGTTACTACTTTGAACATCTGTCGGTGTATCTGAAAAGGTTGTGTCATTGTTTTGAACGTTGTTCTGTATATTCAAGTCTTACTCTTCCAATGTTTGTGTTGATGTGGAGATGCCGGTGTTGGACTGGGGTGAGCACAGTACGAAATCTTACAACACCAGGTTAAAGTCCATCAGGTTTGTTTCGATGTCACTAGCTTTCGGAGCGCTGCTCCTTCCTCAGGTGAATGCACAGGTATGTTCCAGAAACACATATAGACAAATTCAAAGATGCCAGATAATGGAACATAGAACAATACAGCGCAGTACAGGCCCTTCGGCCCACGATGTTGCACCGAAACAAAAGCCATCTAACCTACACTATGCCATTATCATCCATATGTTTATCCAATAAACTTTTAAATGCCCTCAATGTTGGCGAGTTCACTACTGTAGCAGGTAGTGCATTCCACGGCCTCACTACTCTTTGCGTAAAGAACCTACCTCTGACCTCTGTCCTATATCTATTACCCCTCAGTTTAAAGTTATGTCCCCTCGTGCCAGCCATATCCATCCGCGGGAGAAGGCTCTCACTGTCCACCCTATCTAACCCCCTGATCATTTTGTACGCCTCTATTAAGTCTCCTCTTAACCTTCTTCTCTCCAACGAAAACAACCTCAAGTCCATCAGCCTTTCCTCATAAGATTTTCCCTCCATACCAGGCAACATCCTGGTAAATCTCCTCTGCACCCGCTCCAAAGCCTCCACGTTCTTCCTATAATGCAGTGACCAGAACTGTACGCAATACTCCAAATGCGGCAGTACCAGAGTTCTGTACAGCTGCAACATGAACTCCTGACTCCGGAACTCAATCCCTCTACCAATAAAGGCCAACACTCCATAGGCCTTCTTCACAACCCTATCAACCTGGATGGCAACTTTCAGGGATCTATGTACATGGACACCTAGATCCCTCTGCTCATCCACACTTTCAAGAACTTTACCATTAGCCAAATATTCCGCATTCCTGTTATTCCTTCCAAAGTGAATCACCTCACACTTCTCTACATTAAACTCCATTTGCCACCTCTCAGCCCAGCTCTGCAGCTTATCTATATCCCTCTGTCACCTGCTACATCCTTCCACACTATCGACAACACCACCCACTTTAGTTTCGTCTGCAAATTTACTCACCCACCCTTCTGCGCCTTCCTCTAGGTCATTGATAAAAATGACAAACAGCAACGGCCCCAGAACAGATCCTTGTGGTACTCCACTTGTAACTGAACTCCATTCTGAACATTTCCCAACAACCACCACCCTCTGGTCGCATTCCAAGCATTGTCTGGCATCTTTGAATCTGTCTATATATGTTTCTGGAACAGACCTCTTCATTCACCTGAGGTGTAGTACAGTAGCTTTTCTAGACCATCCATCAGGATTCTCAAACCTTACGACATCGCTTGGGAGCAAAAGTTTAAGACTCCTGGTTGTTCTATTATAGTACGCCTTCTGTTTTTCCTTCTGAGATTCCAGCTTATGTGTTAACTTTTCATTTTCCCGTGTCTTTGTGTGGAACGGCAATGTGGTACATAGCTTGCGATTCGTGAGTAACTCTGCAGGTGACAAACCACAGCTTAAAGGGGAAGTTCTATAACTCAGTGGAGCTAGATACGGATCAGTTTTGCTGTCCATCGCGTTTTTTAATAGCTGCTTTCTTATTTGAACTCCCTTCTCCTCTTTACCATTCGATTGTGGGTATAATGGACTCAAAGTAATGTGTTCAAAATCGTAATGCATCACAAATTCTTGCCATTCATTGCAATCAAAACATGGACCATTATCATTCTCCACAGTTTGAGGTATGCCATGTCTTGCAAACGTCGATTTCATTTGCATTATCACACAACTTGCCGAGGAGCTTGACAGAAGGATTATTTCTGGAAAATTGGAATAATAGTCAATGATTATCAGATATTCCTTGCCATTGAGGTAGAATAAATCAATTCCAACTTTTTGCCACGGAGCTGATGGTATGTCAGCTCTGTTTATTGGTTCTTTCGCTTGCTGGTGCTGATACTTTTGACACGTTTCACAATTCAACAGGGGCTGGTTTAGCACACTGGGCTAAATTGTTGGCTTTTAAAGCAGACCAAAGCAGGCCAGCAGCACGGTTCAATTCCCGTAACAGCCTCCCCGAACAGGCGCCGGAATGTGGCGACTAGGGGCTTTTCACAGTAACTTAATTTGAAGCCTATTTGTGACAATAAGCGATTCTCATTTCATTTCATTTTCATTCATTTCATTCATTTCTCGATTATGTCTCATCTATCCTTGTTTATCCCAGGCCTATAGACAATGGGCTGCATTCTCCGGCTGGCGATGCCAAAATCACATTCGGAGAATCCAAGTTCCCGCCGAAATCGGGGACTGCGACACTTTTGCGATGTTCCGCCCAATCCAAAGCGGCGTACTCACAGAGTACGCAGCGCCGATTATCCATGGTTTCAGGCCATTGCCTAAGGCCCGCACCGCGACGGCCCAAGTTCCCGACGGCGTGGGTCTCTCATGGTCCCACCCGTCGGGTACTCGGCGTGGCGGCTTCGTTCTCAGTCCAGGGCCACCACAGTCAGGGGAGGGCCGATCCGCGGGCAGGGGGGGCTTCAGCCGGAGCTGGGGGCACACTGTGGGCGGGTGGTCAGGGACATGCGAGCGGCCGAAGGGGGGCACTACTTTTGCAGTCCAGGTCTGTGGGCTGCGTCCGCCATGAAGCATGGCCCGGCTGTAACAGGCCGCGCCGCCGTGCGCATGCGCAGCCTCTGAACCCGGCAGTGCTCCGAGCTCACGGCTGCGAGCTCTACGCTACATCCCTGCTAGCCCCCAGCAAAACGGGGAATCAGTGGCTGTTTTACGCCAGTTCTCCTGGAGTAAAAGACCACAGTTTTCATGCCAGCATGGGGACTTAGTCTCCAAAACGGAGAATCCAGCCCAGTATCTCTGGCTCTCTGTTTGCCCTTCTCAATCCCGAGGTGACCCTCATGAATTAGTTTCAGCATATCGCTGCGTGGTGACTGCGTTAATTGTTGCCCATTTACTACACTTAGCTCAGATCTGATTTCCTAATATTATGTGCATGAACCTTTCGGCCAACCATTAAGGTTTTGTATTATCGCCTGCAACACCGCATCCTTTACTGTCTCTTTGACAATTCATTTCGACTTTGCGCCTGATACTGGAGTGCTCAGTGATCATGTCTATGTGAACCTGTACATCTTCTCCAGTAAAGCTGACATTGTGTGCTGTTGGAGCGCTGGATAATGCATCTGCTACCACTATATGTTCGCCAGGCGTGGTATGTCAACTCAAAGTCGTATCTTTGAAGCTTCACCATGGGACGCTGTATTCGTGGAGTCATTCCGTTGGGATTCTTTTTAATGATCGCATGGTCGATGATCCTTCTGAATGGTAAATGTGGGTACATAGAACATAGAACATTACAGCGCAGTACAGGCCCTTCGGCCCTCGATGTTGCGCCGACCTGTGAAACCAGTCTAAAGCCCATCTACACTATTCCCTTATCGTCCATATGTCTATCCAATGACCATTTAAATGCCCTTAGTGTTGGCGAGTCCACTACTGTTGCAGGCAGGGCATTCCACGCCCTTACTACTCTCTGAGTAAAGAACCTATCTCTGACATCTGTCCTATATCTCCCCTCAATTTAAAGGTATGTCCCCTTATGCTAGACATCACCATCCGAGGAAAAAGGCTCTCACTGTCCACCCTATCCAATCCTCTGATCATCTTGTATGCCTCAATTACGTCACCTCTTAACCTTCTTCTCTCTAATGAAAACAGTCTCAAGTCCCTCAGCCTTTCCTCATAAGATCTTCCCTCCATACCAGGCAACATTCTGGTAAATCTCCTCTGCACCCTTTCCAATGCTTCCACATCCTTCCTATAATACGGCGACCAGAATTGTGCGCAATACTCCAAATGCGGCCGCACCAGAGTTTTGTACAGCTGCAACATGACCTCATGGCTCCGAAACTCAATCCCTCTACCAATAAAAGCTAACACACTGTACGCCTTCTTAACAACCCTCTCAACCTGGGTGGCAACTTTCAGGGATCGAAGTACATGGACACCGAGATTTCTCTGCTCATCCACACTGCCAAGAATCTGACCATTAGCCAGTACTCTGTCTTCCTGTTCTTCCTTCCAAAATGAATCACCTCACACTTTTCTGCATTAAGCTCCATTTGCCACCTCTCAACCCAGCGCTGCAGCTTATCTATGTCCCGCTGTAACTTGTAACATCCTTCCGCACTGTCCACAACTCCACCGACTTTAGTGTCATCTGCAAATTTACTCACCCATCCTTCTACGCCCTCCTCCAGGTCATTTATAAAAGTGACAAACAGCAGTGGCCCCAAAACAGATCCTTGTGGTACACCACTAGTAACTGGACTCCAATCTGAACACTTCCAATCAACCACCACCCTTTGTCTTCTTCCAGCTAGCCAATTTCTGATCCAAACTGCTAAATCACCCTGAATCCCATGCTTCCGTATTTTCTGCAGTAGCCTACCGTGGGGAACCTTATCAAATGCTTTAATGAAATCCATATACACCACATCAACTGCTTTACCCTCATCCACCTGTTTGGTCACCTTCTCAAAGAACTCAATAAGGTTTGTGAGGCACGACCTACCCTTCACAAAACCATGTTGACTATGTCTAATCAAATTATTCCTTTCCAGATGATTATATACCCTATCTCTTATAAACCTTTCCAAGATTTTGCCCACAACAGAAGTAAGGCTCACTGGTCTATAGTTACCAGGGTTGTCTCTACTCCCCTTCTTGAACAAGGGGACAACATTTGCTATCCTCCAGTCTTCTGACACTATTCCTGTTGACCAAGATGACTTAAAGATCAAAGCCAAAGGCTCTGCAATCTCCTCCCTAGCTTCCCAGAGAATCCTAGGATAAATCCCATCCGGCCCAGGGGACTTCTCTATTTTCACCCTTTCCAGAATTGTTAACACCTCCTCCTTATGAACCTCAAGCCCTTCTAGTCTAGTAGCCTGAATCTCAGTATTCTCCTCGATAACATTGTCTTTTTCCTGTGTGAATACTGACGAAAAATATTCATTTAGCACCTCTCCTATCTCCTCAAACTCCAAACACAACTTCCCACTACTGTACTTGACTGGCCCTACTCTTACCCTAGTCATTCTTTTATTCCTGACATATCTATAGAAAGCTTTAGGATTATCCTTGATCCTACCTGCCAAAGACTTCTCATGTCCCCTCCTGGCTCTTCTTAGCTCTCTCTTTAGGTCCTTCCCAGCTAACTTGTAACTCTCGAGCGCCCTTACTGAACCTTCATGTCTCATCTTTACATAAGCCTCCTTCTTCCTCTTGACATGTGTTTTGACTGCCTTAGTAAACCACGGTTCCCTTGCTCGACCACTTCCTCCCTGCCTGACAGGTACATACTTATCAAGGACACGCAGTAGCTGTTCCTTGAACAAGCTCCACATTTCCATTGTGCCCATCCCCTGCAGTTTTCCTCTCCATCTGATGCATCCTAAGTCTTGCCTCGTCGCATCATAATTGCCTTTCCCCCAGATATAACTCTTGCCCTGCGGTAAATACTTATCCCTTTCCATCACTAAAGTAAACGTAATCGAATTGTGGTCATTATCACCAAAGTGCTCACCTACCTCCAAATCTAACACCTGTCCTGGTTCATTACCCAGTACCAAATCCAATACGGCCTCGCCTCTCGTTGGCCTATCTACATACTGTGTCAGGAAACCCTCCTGCATGCATTGGACAAAAACGGACCCATCTAAAGTACTCGAACTACAGCGTTTCCAGTCAATATTTGGAAAGTTAAAGTCCCCCATAACAACTACCCTGTTGCTTTCGCTCCTATCCAGAATCATCTTTGCAATCCTTTCCTCTACATCTCTGGAACTTTTCAGAGGCCAATAGAAAACCCCTAACAGGGTGACCTCTCCTTTCCTGTTTCAAACTTCAGCCCATACTACCTCAATCGATGAGTCCTCATCAAATGTCCTTTCTGCCACCGTAATACTGCCCTTGACTAACAATGCCACCCCTCCCCCTCTTTTACCACCTTCCCTGAGCTTACTGAAATATCTAAACCCCGGCACCTGCAACAACCATTCCTGTCCCTGCTCTATCCATGTCTCCGAAATGGCCACAACATCGAAGTACCAGGTTGGGGAATATATATATACTCAATTTATCCAAGCCAACTACCAGTCCCAGGCATTCTTTTTCAATCTGCGCATATCTGCACTCAGACTCTGTCATTGACCGTGAAGTACAGGCCACAGGTTTCCAGTTGTTTCCATCTCCCTGTTGCAGCAATACTGCACCTATACCATCCTTTGATGCATCAGTAGATATTTTGGTGTTCCTTATTCGATCAAAAAACATCAGCACGGGTGTGGGTGTAAGAACTTTCTTTAGCTGGAGCCCTTCCTGCTCTTGCTGCTCTGCCCAAGTCAAATCATTCACTTTCCGTAGGATGTCTCTGAGACACGTTGTTCTGGCTGAGATTGGGAATAAACTTCCCTATGAAGTTGATTATTGTAGTACTGCATTTTTATCCGTGGGTCGGGGCATGTTTAGTCTCGTATTAATCTTCATTTCATCTGGCTCTATTTGCGAACAGGAAGCTTATCGCCCAGGAATGTAATCTCCTGTACTCCAAACTGGCATTTGGCCTTATTGAGCCTCAGCCCATTCCGCCTGATGCTTTGTAAAACCTTGATCTGGCATTTTGTTCCTTTAAGGTGGAACCCCATACGATGATGTCATCTCCATAGACCCAAACCTCCTCAATTAGATGTTCCATAGCTCTATGGAATATATCAGGCGCAGTTATAATGCCAAAGGGCTTGTGAAGAAAGCAATATCTGCCAAAAGGAGTCTTCAATGTGCAGAACTTAGTACTTTCTTCATCAAGCTTGAGCTGCCAGAATCCCTGTGATGCATCGAGTTTGGTAAAACATTTCACACCAGACATCTCGCTTGTGATCTCTTCCCTCTTTGGAATTTGATAATGCTCCCTTTTAATGTTTGCGTTCAAATCCTTGGGATCCATACAACTCCTGAGATTGTTGTTCTTCTTTACACAAACCATTGGGTTGACCCAATCTGTAGGCTCTTCTATTTTCTGTATGACTCCAAGTCATCCTGTCTAACTCTGCCTTGAGACGGTCACGCAGTGGTACTGGAACTCTTCAGGAGCGTGTATCACCAGTTGAGCATCCTCTCTTAATTGTATTTTATATATGTGAAAGACAGGACACCAAAGTCCTTGAATATTTCAGGAAAGGCCTGTACAATGGACTCCACTCAGCCACTGTTTGTCCTCAGTGCACAGTCAGTGCGATAGACTCTTCACACCAATTCCAGTGCCTCATCACCCAATAATGATTCATGACATTCAGCAACAATTGAGAACTTCAGCTTGCGCACTTTGTTTTTTACTTCCACATCTAATTGGCACAGACCCAAAGTGTCAATCTTCTTCCCATTGTAGTCTCGGCTTTAGCTGCATGGTCTGACTATCACTTATACTGATTAGGTTTGCCTTCGCACCCGTATCTAATTTAGTAGTAATTAGCAATCGATTGATAATCAAAGGTACAGTCCATTTGTCCTTGTTACTGCTGCAATATCACTTTCAGCACTCCGTACCTTGTGGGTGGCATTTTATTTGGTATGGATCCATTTGCTGTGTCTTCATCCTACACCAGGCCAATGCAAAACGTGTCTCTTAAATTAGTGTCATCGATCATGCTAATCGACTGCCCTGCATTAATTTTCTTTTTTGAGAGACCCTCTGACTCCCGCCGGGCCGGAGAATCGGCGGGGGTCCACGCGAATCGCGCCACGCTGCCCCGACGCTGGGACGGCATTCTCCCGCCCGTGAAAAAACGGGCGGGCACGCACGGCGCCGGGCTGCACGGAGAATCGTCGCAAACGGCAGCGCCGCAGTTCTCCGGTTCGGATGGGCCTTCCGGAAAAATCTGAGTCCCGCCGGCGCCGTTCTAACATGCTGTGGGTCGGCGGGACCTCGGGGTTGAAGGGTCCGGGGGCGATCTGTGGGGGGTGGGGTCCAACCCCGGGGAGGGCCTCCGTAGTGGCCTGGTCCGTGATCGGGGCCCACCGATCGGCAGGCCGGCCTCTCTGTCGGGGACCTCCTTTCCTCCACGCCGGCACCTGGATCCCTGCGCCATTTGGCATCGTGGCCGGCGCGGGGAAGAAGGCCACTGCGCATGCGCGGACCAGTGTTTTGCAAAGTGATTCTTCCTTTTGCAATTTGTGCATATTTTGCCGAAAGCTGGACATTGTAGGTGCTTATAACCACATTGTTTACTTGCAATGGTTGTATGTTCAGACTGTTTAGAATGGCTGCTGAGACCATGGGCAGGATTCTCCCAACGGGCGGCTAAGTGCTGATGCCGGAGTAAAAACGGGAGTGTTTTACTCCGCCGTCGGCGCCCGTTACGGGACCCCATTCCGCAGCACACACAGGGTTAGGATGGCGATAGAGCGGCCTCCGCCGCCCCAGCTGCCGATCCCGGCCTGAACCCGGCGCCGCGGGGTCCGCACATGCGCAGTGGCCTTCTTCCCCGCGGTGGCCATCTTCTAATTGGAGTTCATTTTCTTGTAAAAGACGCTCTCACACCTTAGTATCATGCAATCCCAAAACTATTTGATCTCTAGTCATGAAGGATTTCAGAGTTGCGAAGTTGCATGTTTGCGCTTTCAGCTTAAGGCCAGTAAGAAAACTATTGAATGATTCACCAGTCTTCGAAAAATTAACCTTCATATGTTTCATTTCTCTTCGGTGCACAATGCTTGTCAAATTGTTTGATCACAGCATCAAATTTCTTACTGTGTTCCTTTTCCTCAGACGCGAATATATTATGGGCTGGATTCTCCGCACTCTCGCACCGAAATTGCAGCCGGCGCGGCTGCGGAGACATACAGCGTGAAATGCTGCTTAAACGTGCCCCAATTTCTATCACATTACCAGTCAGTTGAAGTTGTTCTGGAGCTTTCAGACTTTCCATTTGGCGAACCACATTTTTCTTGCCACAATGTTTCTTCTTTGACGACTGTGCCATTCAAATCACTCCTGGTACCTGGTACCATATTATGTTTGTGCACTATGATAATAAATGAATCAGTGTACAACAGAACTTCTAGTTCAAGACTAGTTATTGAATGTTGAATAAACTGTGGGTAAACTAAACTATTGCTAACCAAACTGTGGATCTATTAACTATGCTACTAACAGCTCCTGTAACTCTGATCAAGACTGGCTCTGTCCAGTTCCAGTGTCCTGTTCCTCTTGCATGACACCTGGTGTTCGGAAGCTACACTTTTATATACACTGTTACTGCATACTATTACAGCCGTCACTGAAAGATGAAGGTGGGCTAAATACTCCAACCTGCCGGTCTGTTCACATCCCAATCTAACCGAAACTAAACCAACCTAACCTAAACTAAACTCAACACCTGACTGCTTCAGCTCCTGGCTCCCCCCAATTATCTACGGCATCTCTATCCCACTAACTGGGTTATCTGATTATCTATTCCACGGGGAACCTTCTTTCTGTAAACAAAATTCCATTAACGCTATTCAGATAAACAATATACATGGCGCGAATGAATTCTGACCTTACTTTTACGGTGCTTTGATTGCACCTCTGTAGCCACAAAGCCTGGCTGTCTTTCCGATCAGGATTTTTGAAAATATTACTGCAGCAGTCAGATCCACACCCTAACCCAGACTTATGACCATTACTGCACCAGATATATATACACAAAATCTGTCTGGAATTCCTACATTCATCACACACTGCTCTGCCCATCTGAGCAGCCCGCCGATATCATCCTGCAATCCAAGGCCTACCTCCCTGCTATTTACCACACCACCAATTTACGTGTCATTTACAAACTTACTGATCATACCTTGTACTTTCACGCCTGAATCATTGGGATACCTGCACTCATGTCGCACCCTCGTCAATCAACCTTTGATAGGCTCTGTCTCAATTGTCGCCATTTATTGTTTATTCATCGGAAAACTCTCGTTGCTCAAACAACAGAACGTGTTTCGAAAATAGTCTGAAGCCAAGTTGTGAAAATGGTGAATCACATGAAACAAAGACCACGGGAAATCGGGCATTTTGTACATCTTTGCAAATCTCTGGAACCTGCATGGAAACCTCATTCTAAACACAAAGTGAGTTGGTTGCCAAGGGGAAAGGCATTGCTGTGAAGTTTATGAATTATAAGAATTCTTGCTTCTCTTTAAAGGAGAAAATCAAGTTGATCATTTCCAATCCGCTGAGCTGTAGATTCTGCTACTCAAAGCTGGCGTACTCCGCTTAAATGTTTCAGCGTCTGAACAAGGTGACCTCTGCAACTCAGGGACAAAAAGGAATTATTCCACTGACAACATTTCTACCGAAAATTCAACAGAAAATGAAGGTTTGGAAAATGCGAGCCCCAAATCGGAATCTGGACATGTTCCTCCCAGCTGTCTAGACCAAAATCAGGAAACGCTCCCTCTAATTTTAGATGGTCTGGATTCGTCACAAGAAAATATCAGTTTCTAATGCCCTTCTTCGTCAGTGGCTAAAGACAATTGGGTGAGAAACCCATTCATTGAAATACCAGTTTAGAACAGTTCACTCTCAAGGAAGAAGAGTTGATATTCAAAATGATTGGCCACTGAAGATCAAACATGTTCAACTACCTCGAACCTCATTTTGGATATGTAGGAAAGGCAAATGCCCTGAGGAAGACTCGGAGAATCCGGCTGAAACTTTCCACAACATATCTGTGCAAACTCTGATTGTCATCTCTGACCAAAGTCAGAATTGAGAAAGAGGAACTTTGGTCGATCACAGAAAAAACTTAAGCCTGCCGATCCATCCAGCAGCCAAATAAATATGCAAAGGTCACCTTTCTCAGGTTCCACACGGAATCTTGCTTCTTCAGCATTTCAACATACACTGTCCGTGCTTTCAATGAAAAATGATTAAAAGTTGTGGCATTTTCATCCATCCAGCCAATGGTCTTGGACTTTGTTTTCATTTTTGCTTTCAAATATCAAAAGAGAACGAAGGGTGAGGAAGAGAGGGTTGGGTTGACATAGAATTTGATGTAATATCAAACATAAAAGGATGGAAAACCACTGCACCATCA
The DNA here is from genome assembly GCF_047496885.1 of Scyliorhinus torazame. NCBI lineage: Eukaryota > Metazoa > Chordata > Chondrichthyes > Carcharhiniformes > Scyliorhinidae > Scyliorhinus > Scyliorhinus torazame. Next base: position 5,283,006 of record NC_092716.1, read on the forward strand.
AACACTCCCAGGACAGGTGCAGCATGGGGCTAGATACAGAGTAAAGCTCCCTCTACACTGTCCCCATCAAACACTCCCAGGACAGCTGCAGCACGGGGTTAGATACAGAGTAAAGCTCCCTCTACACTGTCCCCATCAAACACTCCCAGGACAGGTACAGCATGGGGTTAGATACAGAGTAAAGCTCCCTCTACACTGTCCCCATCAAACACTCCCAGGACAGCTACAGCACGGGGTTAGATACAGAGTAAAGCTCCCTCTACACTGTCCCCATCAAACACTCCCAGGACAGGTACAGCACGGGGTTAGATACAGAGTAAAGCTCCCTCTACACTGTCCCCATCAAACACTCCCAGGTCGGGTGCAGCATGGGGTTAGATACAGTGTAAAGCTCCCTCTACACTGTCCCCGTCAAACACTCCCAGGACAGGTACAGCATGGGGTTAGATACAGAGTAAATCTCCCTCTACACTGTCCCCATCAAACACTCCCAGGACAGCTACAGCACGGGGTTAGATACAGAGTAAAGCTCCCTCTACACTGTCCCCATCAAACACTCCCAGGACAGCTACAGCACGGGGTTAGATACAGAGTAAAGCTCCCTCTACACTGTCCCCATCAAACACTCCCAGGACAGCTACAGCACGGGGTTAGATACAGAGTAAAGCTCCCTCTACACTGTCCCCATCAAACACTCCCAGGACAGCTACAGCACGGGGTTAGATACAGAGTAAAGCTCCCTCTACACTGTCCCCATCAAACACTCCCAGGACAGGTACAGCACGGGGTTAGATACAGAGTAAAGCTCCCTCTACACTGTCCCCATCAAACACTCCCAGGTCGGGTGCAGCATGGGGTTAGATACAGTGTAAAGCTCCCTCTACACTGTCCCCGTCAAACACTCCCAGGACAGGTACAGCATGGGGTTAGATACAGAGTAAATCTCCCTCTACACTGTCCCCATCAAACACTCCCAGGACAGCTACAGCACGGGGTTAGATACAGAGTAAAGCTCCCTCTACACTGTCCCCATCAAACACTCCCAGGACAGCTACAGCACGGGGTTAGATACAGAGTAAAGCTCCCTCTACACTGTCCCCATCAAATACTCCCAGGACAGGTACAGCACGGGGTTAGATACAGAGTAAAGCTCCCTCTACACTGTCCCCATCAAACACTCCCAGGACAGGTACAGCACGGCGTTAGATACAGAGTAACGCTCCCTCTACACTGTCCCCATCAAACACTCCCAGGTCGGGTGCAGCATGGGGTTAGATACAGTGTAAAGCTCCCTCTACACTGTCCCCGTCAAACACTCCCAGGACAGGTACAGCATGGGGTTAGATACAGAGTAAATCTCCCTCTACACTGTCCCCATCAAACACTCCCAGGACAGCTACAGCACGGGGTTAGATACAGAGTAAAGCTCCCTCTACACTGTCCCCATCAAACACTCCCAGGACAGCTACAGCACGGGGTTAGATACAGAGTAAAGCTCCCTCTACACTGTCCCCATCAAACACTCCCAGGACAGCTACAGCACGGGTTTAGATACAGAGTAAAGCTCCCTCTACACTGTCCCCATCAAATACTCCCAGGACAGGTACAGCACGGGGTTAGATACAGAGTAAAGCTCCCTCTACACTGTCCCCATCAAACACTCCCAGGACAGGTACAACACGGCGTTAGATACAGAGTAACGCTCCCTCTACACTGTCCCCATCAAACACTCCCAGGACAGGTACAGCACGGGGTTAGATACAGAGTAAAGCTCCCTCTACACTGTCCCCATCAAATACTCCCAGGACAGGTGCAGCATGGGGTTAGATACAGTGTAAAGCTCCCTCTACACTGTCCCCATCAAACACTCCCAGGACAGGTACAGCACGGGGTTAGATACAGAGTAAAGCTCCCTCTACACTGTCCCCATCAAACACTCCCAGGACAGGTACAGCACGGCGTTAGATACAGGGTAAAGCTCCCTCTACACTGTCCCCATCAAACACTCCCAGGACAGGTACAGCACGGCGTTAGATACAGAGTAAAGCTCCCTCTACACTGTCCCCATCAAACACTCCCAGGACAGGTACAGCATGGGGTTAGATACAGAGTAAAGCTCCCTCTACACTGTCCCAATCAAACACTCCCAGGACAGGTACAGCACGGGGTTAGATACAGAGTAAAGCTCCATCTACACTGTCCCCATCAAACACTCCCAGGACAGGTACAGCAGGGGGTTAGACACAGAGTAAAGCTCCCTCTACACTGTCCCCACCAAACAGTCCCAGGACAGGTACAGCACGGGGTTAGATACAGAGTAAAACCTCCTCAACACTGTCCCCATCAAACACTCCCAGGACAGTTACAGCACGGGGTTAGATACAGAGTAAAGCTCCTTCTACACTGTCCCCGGCAAACACTCCCAAGACAGGTACAGCACGGGGTTAGATACAGAGTAAAGCTCCCTCTACACTGTCCCCATCAAACACTCCCAGGACAGGTACAGCACGGGGTTAGATACAGAGTAAAGCTCCCTTTACACTGTCCCCATCAAACACTCCCAGGACAGGTACAGCACGGCATTAGATACAGAGTAAAGCTCCCTCTACACTGTCCCCATCCAACACTCCCAGGACAGGTACAGCACGGCATTAGATACAGAGTAAAGCTCCCTCTACACTGTCCCCATCAAACACTCCCAGGACAGGTACAGCACGGGGTTAGATACAGAGTAAAGCTCCCTCTACACTGTCCCCATCAAACACTCCCAGGACAGGTACAGCACGGGGTTAGATACAGAGTAAAGCTCCCTCTGCACTGTCCCCATCAAACACTCCCAGGACAGGTACAGCACGGGGTTAGATACAGAGTAAAGCTCCCTCTACACTGTCCCTGTCAAACACTCCCAGGACAGGTACAGCACGGGGTTAGATACAGAGTAAAGCTCCCTCTACACTGTCCCCATCAAACACTCCCAGGATGGTAGCACACTGGTTAGCACAGTTGCTTCACAGCTCCAGTGTTAATGTAAGTCTACTTGTGACAATAATAAAGATTATTATTGTTAAAGGAGTCGTTTGAAGGTGGCTGTTGTATTTCAAAGGGGAACAAATTGGAAGATTGTGACTAAATGAGGAAAGATCGGGTAAGTGTAATTTTAAAGTACAGTCGTCATAAAATAATAAAAAGGATTGGTCGATTTGGGCAAAAGGAACGTCTAAAGAATTGTAGGAAACAATAAAGTGTGAGATCAAAGGAGAATTAGACTTCAGAAAACATGGAAGGCTGTGTGTGGGTGTGGTAGCTGGTGAGTTCTGAAGGAAGACAGAGCAGACACAGCCAGACCTGGAGAACCAGCCTGCTGCCCCCCTCAGAGAACAGGGGGGGCAATTCTTATACCCAAGAATGGGCAAAGAAGAGCAGCAAGGCATTGTGTGGTCAAGTTGTAGATTGGAAAATCTTTAAGGACTGTTGGCTCCAAAGTGTGTGGGGGGTGGGATGTTAACCTCTGAATTATTAAAGCCTCGGTCCACTTGAAAAGTACTCTCACTTGCATTGTCAGAGGTTAATCAATGTTTCACTTCAACATAAATCATCACAATTGGGCGAAGAGGTTACTTCCTGATTTCAGATAACCTCCTCGTAATACACAGATTGCAAAACTGTTTTGGCAGCTGTTTCAAGTTTCCCTTTGGGATTTAGGAAACTCAATATTTACTGTCAGCCACATCAGAACACCTGTTTTAATTTCTTTTCTAATGCAGGGTCTCCAGCTTTTACTTCGATTGGAATGGGAAATCTGATTTAGCGTTTGGCTGTTTCAGTTAAAAATCTCCGCCGGTTGGAGTCACACCTGCACAAAGGAAGAAGGTTCTGGTTGTTGGGGGTCAGTCATCTCAGTCCCGGGACATCACTGCAGGAGTTCCTCAGGGTAGTGTTCTAGACCCAACCATCTTCAGCTGCTTCATCAATGACCTTCTTTTCATCATAAGGTCAGATATTGGATATTCACTGATGATGTTCAGCATCAAAGAGAAGGAATTGATGGATGTTGAGTATGAAGAAGGGTGTGGAGATAGCCTGGGTCAAATTGAGATCCAAAAAGAGGAGGTACGTTTGCGGATGACACAAAGGTTGGTGGAATTGCGGATAGCGATGAGGACTGTCAGAGGATACAGCAGGATTTAGATCGTTTGGAGACTTGGGCGGGGAGATGGCAGATGGAGTTTAATCCGGACAAATGTGAGGTAATGCACTTTGGAAGGTCTAATGCAGGTAGGGAATATACAGTGAATGGTAGAACCCTCAAGAGTATTGACAGTCAGAGAGATCTAGCTGTACAGGACCACAGGTCACTGAAAGGGGCAACACAGATGGAGAAGGTAGTCAAGAAGGCATACGGCATGCTTGCCTTCATTGGCCGGGGCATTGGGTATAAGAATTGGCAAGTCATGTTGCAGCTGTATAGAACCTTAGTGAGGCCACACTTGGAGTATAGTGTTCAATTCTGGTCGCCACACTAGCAGAAGGATGTGGAGGCTTTAGAGAGGGTGCAGAAGAGATTTACCAGAATGTTGCCTGGTATGGAGGGCATTAGCTATGAGGAGAGGTTGAATAAACTTGGTTTGTTTTACCAGATGATTGGAAGGAGTCAAATGTTGTTCCCCTGTTCAAGAAAGGGAATAGGGGAATCCCTGGGAATTACAGACCCATCAGTCTTACGTCTGTGGTGAGCAAAATATTGGAAAGGATTCTGAGAGATAGGATTGATGATTATTTAGGGAAACATAGTTTGATTAAAGATAGTCAGCATGGCTTTGTGAGGGGCAGGTCATGCCTCACAAGCCTCATTGAATTCTTTGAGGATGTGACGAGACACATTGATGAAGGTTGGGCAGTGGATGTGGTGCATATGGATTTCAGTAAGGCATTTGATAGGGTTCCCCATGGTAGGCTCATTCAGAAATTTAGGGGGCACGGGATACAGTGAAATTTGGCTGTCTGGCTACAGAATTGGCTGGCCGAAAGAAGACAGCGAGTGGTAGTGGATGGAAAGTATTCCTCCTGGAAGTCGGTGACCAGTGGTGTCCCGTAAGGATCTGTTCTGGGACCTCTGCTCTTTGTGGTTTTTATAAAGACTTGGATGAGGAAGTGGAAGGGTGGGTTAGTAAGTTTGCCGATGACACGAAGGTTGGGGGAGTTGTAGATAGTGTTGAGGGTTGTTGCAGGTTACAACAGGACATTGACAGGATGCAGAGCTGGGCTGAGAAGTGGCAGATGAAGTTCAACCTAGATAAATGTGAAGTGATTCATTTTGGAAGGTCGAATTTGAATGCTGAATACAGGGTTAATACAGGATTCAGGGAAGTGTGGAGGAACAGAGGGATCTTGGGGTCCACGTACATAGATCCCTCAAAGTTGCCACCCAGGTTGATAGGGTTGTTAAGAAGGCGTATGGTGTGTTGGCTTTCATTAACAGGGGGATTGAGTTTAAGAGCCGCGAGGTTTTGCTGCAGCTTTATAAAACCCTGGTTAGACCACACTTGGAATATTGTGTCCAGTTCTGGTCGCCTCATTATAGGAAGGATGTGGATGCTTTGGAGAGGGTACAGAGGAGATTTACCAGGATGCTGCCTGGACTGGAGGGCAGGTCTTATGAAGAAAGGTTGAGGGAGCTAGGGCTTTTCTCACTGGAGCGAAGAAGGCCGAGAGGTGACTTGATAGAGGTGTACAAGGTGATGAGAGGCATGGATAGAGTGGATAGCCAGAGACTTTTCCCCAGGGTGGAAATGGCTGTCACGAGGGGGACATAATTTTAAGGTGATTGGAGGAAGGTACAGGGGAGATGTCAGAGGTTCTTTACACAGAGAGTGGTGGGTGTGTGGAATGCACTGCCAGCAGAGGTGGTGGAGTCAGAGTCATTAGGGATGTTTAAGTGACTCTTGGACAGGCACATGGACAGCAGTAAATTGAAGGGGTGGAGGTTAGGTTGACCTTAGATTAGGGTAAATGGTCGGCACAACATCGTGGGCTGAAGGTGCTAGTACTGTGCTGTACTGTCCTATGTTCTATGTTCTCACTGGAACGAAGGAGGTTGAGGGGCGCCCTGATCGGGGTCAACAAAATTATGAGGGGCATAGACAGAGTGGATAGCCAGAGACTTTTCCCCAGGGTAGAGGGGTCAATTACTCGGGGCATAGGTTTAAGGTGAGAGGGGCAAGGTTTAGAGTGGATGTACGAGGCAAATTTTTTTTACACAGAGGGTGGTGGGTGCCTGGAACTCGCTGCCAGAGGAGGTGGTGGAAGCAGGGACGATAGTGACATTTAAGGGGCATCTTGACAAATACATGAATAGGATGGGAATAGAGGGATACGGACCCCGGAAGTGTGGAAGATTTTAGTTTAGACGGACAGCATGATCGGCGCAGACTTGGAGGGCCGAAGGGCCTGTTCCTGTGCTGTACTTTTCTTTGTTCTTTGTTCTTTTTATCGTTCGCTACTCCTCAGATAATGAAGCAGTCCTTGTCCAAATGCAGCAAGACCTGGACAATATCCAGGCTCGGGCTGACAAGTGACAAGTTATATTCACTCCGCACAAGTGCCAGGCAATGACCATCTCCAGTAAAAGAGTATCTAACCATCACCCCTTGACATCCAATGGCCTTCCCACCGCTGAATCCCCCACGATCAACATCCTGGGGGTTACCATTGACCAGAAATTGAACTCGATCAGACATATAAACCCTGTGGCTACTAGAGCAGGTCAAAGGCTCAGAATCCTGTGGTGAGTAGCTCACCTCCTGACCCCCTCCCCAAAGCCTGCCCTCCATCTACAAGGCACAAGTTAGGAATCTGATTGAAATATTCTCCACTTGCCTGGATGAGCGCAGCTCCAACTACACTCAAGAAGCTCAACACCATCCAGGACAAAGCAGCCGCTTGATTGCTCCTCTTTCCACAAACATTCAAACTCTCCACCACCGACGAACAGTGGCAGCCGTGTGCACCATCTGCAAGATGCGCTGCAGGAACTCACCAAGGTTCCTTAGACAGCACCTTCCAAACCCACGGCCACTACCATCTAGAAGGACAAGAGCAGCAGATACCTGGAAACCCCACCACCTGGAGGTTCCCCTACACATCACTCACCACCCTGACCGGGAAATATATCGGCCGTTCCTTCACTGTCGCTGGGGCAAAATCCTGGAACCCCTTCCCTAACAGCATTGTGGTTGTACCTACACCTCAGGCACTTCAGAGATTCAAGAAGGCAGCTCACCACCACCTTCTGAAGGGCAACTAGGGACGGGCAATAAATGCTGGTCTAACCAGGGACACCACAATCTGTAAAAGTTAATTTTCAAAAAGTTGCACTTTTTCGGAACAGAGCTGTAACATTGAAGGAGGACGTGGTGTCACATTGCCACTTTACAGAGTAAAGCTCACTACACTATCCTGCCCTTGAGGGATTGTATTAACACTAGTCAACCTCATTTTAAAATTGGAACCTTGGAGACTTATTTAATACAAATATCATTATGCATTTTTTTCATAATCCTTCCCAGTGCTAGTTTCTTCCTTCAATTATTCATTGGTGATTTAAACAAATTCCATCCCTCTGAGCATTATATTAAAATTTTAAATTGTGCCTGATCCTCTCAAGCTGACTCTGGCTGAGTGGAGATATTTCGGTTTGGTTATTTTTTCATTTGCCTGGTGCCCGGTCAGCTGTTTAACCCTGTTTAAAACACGGGGTTCTGGCGCCCGGAGGGGAATGAGACAGGAAATGGAGTGTTACCCTGGAGATATGCCACCCTCAGAGTGAGGGGGACCACCATGGGGAACAGTGATACCTCGGAGTGGCGGTTCTCGATGGGTAGGCACAGAGCAGTATTTGACTTCAGTTCCACTGTGAACATGTTGACTTGGAAGAGGACGCAGTTGTAGGATCAGCTTTCCTTTCACTGGAAGGGTCTTGCTGGTGGTGTCTCTCCAGTGTTTTCAGGTACCTGCTGTAAGTTGTCCAATTCTCTGCAGCATACAGGAGGACGGGGGGGTCGCTGCAGCTCAGTAAACCGTGAGATCCTGCTCCTCAAGTATTTTGTTCCTCAGTGGTGCAATGGCTGAACTAACACATTGAACTGGTGAATGAGCAATGGTGAATCTTGTCACCTACGATGGTTCTTTCAGCTTCACAGCATTGGTGAGATCATGGCGAGGTGCTGCCTAAGGAACCCTGGCGTGATCCTGCTGTACAGCTTGTAGATGGTACACACACCCACTCACATTTCACCTCAGTGACCATTCAGTCTGAACCTCAAAGACAGAAAACAGGGAATTCTGGCCTCCCGAGAATCCCCAATTCTAATCACTCCACTACTGGTGGCTTCAGCCGCCAGGCCTCAAGCTCTGGAATTCCCGCCCTAAACCTTCTCTCTCTCACTCTCCACCTTTCTTTAGTACGCTCCTTGTAACCTACCACTTTGACCAATCTTTAGCAATCTGTAGAATATAAGCCCAGTAGCGAAGAACGAGGAACAACCTCATTGTAATAGACATTATTCTCCCAGCACTCTACAGAGCAGATGCAGGATGTGAGTTTTCCTCAGATGGGTGGTTTACAGCCTGGAGATATAGTCTGCAAATTACAATGCGACGATTTTAGACATAGATGAAGAGGAATCACTTAACTCAAAGTATTGTGAATCTTTTTAATCTCTAAAATTCACTATCAGCCGAGGGTGAGAAGGGTGTTCCTGGAGCGGAGTAGAGATAGGGGGGGGCTGGCGCTGTCCAACCTCTGTGGGTACTACTGGGCCGCCAATGCGACAATGGTGCGCAAGTGGGTGATGGAGGGGGAGGGGGCTGCATGGAAGAGGCTGAAGACGGCGTCCTGTGTGGGTACGAGTCTGGGAGCGCTGGCAACGGCGCCGCTGCCGCTCCCTCCAAGGAGGTATACCATAAGCCCGGTGGTGGTGGCTGCCCTCAAAATTTGGGGGCAGTGGAGGCGGCATAGGGGGGAGGTTAGGGCCTCGGCGTGGACCCCATTACGGGGGAACCACCTGTTCGCCCCAGGAAGAACAGGTGGAGGGTTTTCGGGGTGGCCAGGGCAGGGATACGAAGGTTGGGGGACCTGTTTGTGGACGGGAAGTTCGCGAGCCTGGGTGAGCTGGAGGAGAAGTACGGGGTCCCCCCGGGGAACACTTTCAGGTACTTACAGGTAAGGGCATTTGCCAGACGGCAGGTGGTGGAATTCCCACGGCTACTGCCACACACAGTACAGGACAGGGTGCTCTCGGGGGGGTGGGTGGGATTGGAGAAGATCTCGGAAACTTACCAGGTGATGCAGGAGGAGGAGGAGGCCTCGGTGGAGGAGCTGAAAGGTAAGTGGGAGGAGGAGTTGAGAGAGGAGGTCGAAGAGGGGACGTGGGCAGATGCCCTAGGGAGGGTGAACTCTTCCTCTTCATGCGCTAGGCTCAGCCTCATACAGTTTAAGGTGCTGCACAGGGCACACATGACCGGGACAAGGATGAGCCGGTTCTTTGGGGGTGAGGACAGGTGTGTTAGGTGCTCAGGGAGCCCAGCAAATCACACCCATATGTTCTGGGCATGCCCAGGGCTGGAGGAATTTTGGAAGGGCGTAGCGAGGACGGTGTCGAGGGTGGTAGGATCCAGGGTCAAACCGGGCTGGGGGCTCGCAATATTTGGGGTGGCAGAGGAGCCGGGAGTGCAGGAGGCGAAAGAGGCAGGTATTCTGGCCTTTGCGTCCCTGGTAACCCGGCGAAGGATTCTCCTTCAGTGGAAAGATACGAGGCCCCCAAGCGTGGAATCCTGGATCAGCGATATGGCGGGGTTCATTAAATTGGAGAGGGTGAAATTCGCCTCGAGAGGGTCGGTACAAGGGTTCTTTAGGCGGTGGCAACCGTTCTTAGACTTTCTGGCAGAACGATAGACATTGGTCAATGGCAGCAGCAGCTCGGGGGGGGGGTGATTTACTTTATTTTTGTTTATGTTATTTGCACTGGAGGGTCTGAGGGGGTGTATACACTTGTTGTGTTAAGTCGGGGTGTTAATGTTAATTTATTATTTAGGTACGGGGGGGAGGGGTTTGGGGGGTTGCTTTTTTAGATTGTGTTTTGTACTTACTCCTGTTGGGTTCTTTCTTCTTTCTCATTTTGTTATTGATATTTTATGAAAACCTTTAATAAAAATTATTTAAAAAAAAATAAAATTCACTATCAGAGAGTTCTGCAGCCACAGCCATTGAGCAGATTCAAGACAGATGCAGGAAGACTGAATTAAAAAACAATCTTCTGCTGGGTCAGCGCGCTGACGTCAGGAGGAGGCGGTGTTTGTCTCTGAGCTCCGGGCCTGCGCACTGATGAGTGGGCACGCACGCGCAGTGTGCCCGCATTTTTAAAACCGGCTGCTGCGGCCTTGCACCTGAATTCCTGCGATCGGGAACGCCGTGAAAAGGCTTCTTGAGTGTTGTTGGGGCTGCGCTCACCCAGGCAACTGGAGAGGATCCATTACACTCCTGACTTGTGCCTTGTAGATGGCTTAGGGGGGTCAGAAGATGAGTTACTCACCGTAGGATTCTGAGCCTTTGACCTGCCCTGGTAGCCACAGTATTAATGTGACTGGGTCCAGTTCAGTTTCTGATCAATGGTAACCCCCAGGATGTTGATTGTGGGGGATTCAGCGACGGTAACGCCATTGAATGTCAAGGGGGCGATGGTTAGATTCTCTCTTGTAGGAGATGGTCATTGCCTGGCACTTGTGTGGCTCGAATGTAACTTGTCACTTGTCAGCCCCGAGCCTGGATATTGTCCAGGTCTTGCTGCATTTGGACAGGGACTGCTTCATTATCTGAAGAGTCGCGAATGATGCTGAACATTGTGCAGTCATCAGAGAACATCCCCACTTCTGACCTTATGATGGAAGGGAGGCCATTGATGAAGCAGCTGAAGATGGTTGGGCCGAGGACACTCCCCTGAGGAACTCCTGCAGTGATGTCCTGGAGCTGAGATGATTGACCTCCAACCACCATCTTCCTTTATGCCACTCGAGCATTTTTCCTGCTATTGATGTTGGGCTAACCGGTCTGTAATTTCCTGTTTTCTCCCTCCCTCCTTTTTAAATAGCGGGGTTACATTTGCCACCCTCCCATCTGCCGGGACTGTTCCAGAATCTACAAAAGTTTGGAAGATGACAACCAACTCATCCACTATTTCCATGGCCACTTCCTTCAGTAGCCTGGGATGTCGATTATCAGGCCCGGGGGATTTATCAACTTTCAGTTCCATTAATTTCTTGAACACCTTTTTTTACTTATACTAATTTCCTCCAATTCCTTCTTCTCATTACACCCTTTATTCCTTCGCATTTCTGGGGAGTTATTTGTGTCTTCCTCCGTGAAAACAGAACTAAAGTAGTCGTTTAATTGCTCTGCCATTTCCTTCTTCTCTATTCTAATTTCTCCCATTTCAGATTGTAAGAGACCAACATTTATCTTCACTAATCTTTTTATTTTTATATACTTATTGAAGCCTTTACAGTCCACTTTTATGTTTAGTGAAATGTGGATATCTCAGAGGTGTTCTGGGCCAGGGTTCAGAGAAGCCCAAAGTGTATCATGGAGTTCACCTGACCCACAACTTTTAATAGATTGTGGTATGGGGAGCACACGGCCCACTCTACAGGTGTGGGACAGCAGAAATGGAAAAGTATTTTTTAAAGCAAAACAAGGTTTATTCTATGAACTCAAGTTAACCTTTTTAAAACATAGTGAACATCTTAGCAACCATTAATTCAAATACAACCCCCAAAGAATATAACACTAAGTAATCCTTAATAACTTCCCAAACAACATCCAGAACACAGAAGAAACACCTTTTAACAGAAGCACATTAGGTTTACATTCACTACTGAGAACATTTATAATTCTGAATTCACCAAATGATCAAGAGATAGTCTTTTCATGGCAGAGAGATCAACAGTACACCTGCTCTGTCTGGCTTCAGCTCCAACACTGAAAACAAAACTAAAACACACCCTGCAGCAAACAGCCTAAAACGAAAGTAAAAAGCTGACAGACAGCCCAGCTCCACCCACACTCTGACATCACTGATAAACACAATTTCTTAAAGGTATATTTCTTAAACACCCATTTCTTAAAGGTACTCTCACATGACAGAGGGTGTGGGGTATGTAGTGTAAGCGTCTGGAACATAGGGTTAATGTGAGACTGAGTGCAGTACTGCCCACAGAGTGATGTAAGGGGAGCACGACCTACAACCAGGATCAGTCTATTGTTGGACAGAGCTATGAGTAGCAGCAAGCACGGAGACAGTTCCTAGCTTGTACCCTTTCCTGCACATTTGAAAATGGTTCTAAGAGTCAATGAAAACACACAGATGAGAATTTAAAAATCAAGACATTATCTAACCGAGAGCGCAGGGAGTGATTGGGGAATGGGAGTTGGGATGAGTTAATACTCGGGCAGCAGAGTTTTGGATGAACTCAAGTTTACCGTGAATAGAATGAAAATGAAATGAAAATCACTTATTGTCACAAATAAGCCGGAACGCTCTCGCTCAAGATGGCTGCCAATCAAAAAGCGCAGTTGCATCGAGTGAGACCCTGCCTCTGCCTCGTGGTGAGCGTTCGCCCCATTTTTACCGATTTTGTTTTCTAGATACTGATTCTGTGTTTGTAAAGACTCAGGGATTTTGTTTTTGTTCATAAGCAAGGCATTTTTGTATAGCAGTTTCTAGAGTTAGATACTTATCGTGTGAAAGTTCTTCCTTCAAATTTTTGTCAGAAAGTCCAGAAATTAATTGATCCATTATCATAGCGTCTCTGAAATCAGTGTAATCACAGCCTTGTGGAATTAACTTGAGATTTGTGATAAAATCAGTGATGGGCTATCCATTTCTCTGACATTTATGACAAGAGTTAAATCTTTCCAGCATCTCTCCAGACTGACTCTTACAGTGTTCATCAAATTTGTTTAGTATTACATTTATTTTGTGTTGTCTTCACCTTCTAAGTAATTGAAGCAATTATAGATTTCTCTAGCTTCATGCCCTCCTATTGAGAGTAGTAGTGCTATTATCATTGCGTCAGAGACCGTGCTTAAACCATTAGCCGCGATAAATATTTAGAATATTTGTTCAAATCTTTTCCAGTTATAAATTAAATTACCGGTTGTATCCAGCTGCCCTAGAGGTCCAAGGAGCCCCATAGTTAGTCGTCGAGGATACATTTGCTGCGAAGTCTTCCACAGTCGAATATCCGGTCTGAATTTTCTTCTCTTTTTGTCGAACCTAATCTAACTAGTTCTGTTAAAACCCCACACCTGGTACCATGTTTTGTTACCTGTGTGGTAGGTAACATGTGCTACTCAATCCTTGGCGAATGAAGAGGTCTTCTGAATCTCGATGAAGAAGACTCGAACTCATCCAGTAGTAACAAAAGGTTTACTGAGTAACTTTAACAATAATTGCGTGAGTTCTTTACTTTAACTTTGATACTAGTGATAAGGTTAACAAGATCTAACTACAGTAACTATACATAACTCCATGAGCTATCTGAACTACTCTGCTATTGCCCTGGTCACAGTGCACCCAAGAGAGGGAGAGCCCCAGTGTGGTTGCCTTTTATACCCCTGTTGGTCCGGCCCTCTAGTGATCATGTGGTGCTACTGATTACACATTAACCCCTTGTGTACATGCACATATAGAGACCCAAACAATGTATATGTTCGTATTTAAACCTTAACTCTGTGTATCTCTTCCTCCACAGGTGTTGTGTGAATGGCTGAGTAATTCCTGCATTTTTCTCTAGTCGCTGTTTTTAGATGTTATTCGAAGGGATACATAGAACATAGAACATTACAGCGCAGTACAGGCCCTTCGGCCCTCGATGTTGCGCCGACCTGTGAAACCACTCTAAAGCACATCTACGCTATTCCCTTATCGTCCATATGTCTATCCAATGACCATTTGAATGCCCTTAGTGTCGGCGAGTCCACTACTGTTGCAGGCAGGGCATTCCATGCCCTTACTACTCTCTGAGTAAAGAACCTACCTCTGACATCTGTCCTATATCTATCTCCCCTCAATTTAAAGCTATGTCCCCTCGTGCTAGACATCACCATCCGAGGAAAAAGGCTCTCGCTGTCCATCCTATCCAATCCTCTGATCATCTTGTATGCCTCAATTAAGTCACCTCTTAACCTTCTTCTCTCTAACGAAAACAGCCTCAAGTCCCTCAGCCTTTCCTCATAAGATCTTCCCTCCATACCAGGCAACATTCTGGCAAATCTCCTCTGCACCCTTTCCAATGCTTCCACATCCTTCCTATAATGCGGCGACCAGAATTGCACGCAACACTCCAAATGCGGCCGCACCAGAGTTTTGTACAGCTGCAACATGACCTCATGGCTCCGAAACTCAATCCCTCTACCAATAAAAGCTAACACACCGTACGCCTTCTGAACAACCCTCTCAACCTGGGTGGCAACTTTCAGGGATCTATGTACATGGACACCGAGATCTCTCTGCTCATCCACACTGCCAAGAATCTTACCATTAGCCCACTGTCTTCCTGTTATTCCTTCCAAAATGAATCACCTCACACTTTTCTGCATTAAACTCCATTTGCCACCTCTCAGCCCAGCGCTGCAGCTTATCTATGTCCCTCTGTAACTTGTAACATCCGTCCGCACTGTCCACAACTCCACCGACTTTAGTGTCATCTGCAAATTTACTCACCCATCCTTCTACGCCCTCCTCCAGGTCATTTATAAAAATGACAAACAGCAGTGGCCCCAAAACAGATCCTTGTGGTACACCACTAGTAACTGGACTCCAATCTGAACACTTCCCATCAACCACCACCCTTTGTCTTCTTCCAGCTAGCCAATTTCTGATCCAAACTGCTAAATCTCCCTGAATCCCATGCTTCCGTATTTTCTGCAGTAGCCTACCGTGGGGAACCTTATCAAATGCTTTAATGAAATCTATATACACCACATCAACTGCTTTACCCTCATCCACCTGTTTGGTCACCTTCTCAAAGAACTCAATAAGGTTTGTGAGGCACGACCTACCCTTCACAAAACCATGTTGACTATGTCTAATCAAATTATTCCTTTCCAGATGATTATATACCCTATCTCTTATAAACCTACCCTTCACAAAACTGGCATTGAAGTAGACACACTTTAAACCACCTTCCTGCCTGCCGGTACACTCCTGCAACTTTGAAACCCTACTCATGACCTCACTACTCTCAACCTCCTGTATACTGGAGCTACAATTCAGGTTCCCAAGTCCCTGCTGAACTAGTTTAAACCCTCCCGAAGAGCATTAGCAAATTTCACCCCCAGGATATTGGTACCCCTCTGGTCCAGGTGTAGACCATCCCGTTTGTAGAGGTCCCACCGACCCCAGAATGAGCCCCAATTATCCAGAAATCTGAAACCCTCCATCCTGCACCATCCCTGTAGCCACGTGTTCAACTCCTCTCTTTCCCTATTCCTTGTCTCGCTAGCACATGGCACGGGTAACAACCCAGAGATAATAACTCTGTTTGTCCTAGATCTAAGTTTCCACCCTGGCTCCTTGAATTCCTGCCTTACATCCCTATCCCTTTTCCTACCTATGTCGTTGGTACCTATGTGGACCACGACTTGGGGCTGCTCCCCCTCCCCTTTAAGGATCCCGAAACACGATCCGACTCTCCCACACACTCTCCCACACGCTCTCCCAAACACTCTCACACACCCTCCCACACACTTTCACACACTCTCTCCCACACTCTCTCTCACACTCTCTCTAACACTCTCTCTAACACTCTCTCACAAACTGTCACATATTCTCCCACACACTCTTTCCCACACGCTCTCTCACACACACTCTCACACTCTCATACACACTCTCTCCCACACTCTCTCTCACACACACTCTCCCACACTCTCTCTCACACACACTTTCACACACACTCTCACACACTCTCCCACACAAACTCCCACACACTCTCACAGAATCCCACACACTCTCCCACACACTCTCACACACACTCTCACACACACTCTCATACACACTCTCATACACACTCCCACACACTCTCATACACACTCTCACACACTCTCTCCCACACACTCTCTCACACACACTCTCACACTCTCTCCCACTCTCCGACACACACTCTCTCACACACTCTCACACTCTCTCACTCTTTCTCACACACTCTGCCACACACTTTCATACACTCACAAACTCTTTCCCGCACTCTCTCTCACACACACTCCCACACACTCTCTCCCACACACTCTCTCACACACACCCTCTCACACTCTCTCTCACACTCTCTCTCACACTCTCTCTCACACTCTCTCACACACATCTTCTCACACTCTCTCTCACACTCTCTCTCACACTCTCTCACACACTCTCTCACACACTCTCACTCTCTCCCACACTCTCTCTCACACACACTCCCACACACTCTCTTCCCCACACTCTCTCCCACACACTCTCTCACACTCTCTCACCCTCTCCCACACACTCTCACACTCTCTCACACACTCTCACACACTCTCCCACACAATCTCCCACACACACTCTCACACTCTCCCACACACACTCTCACACACTCTCACACTTTCTCTCACACTCTCCCACACAATGTCCCACACACTCTCCCACACACTCTCCCACACACTCTCCCACACACTCTCTCACACACTCTCCCACACACTCTCATACACTCTCTCACACACTCTCTCACACACACACTCTCACACACTCTCACACACTCTCTCACACTCTCTCACACTCTCTCGCACACTCTCGCACACTCTCTCGCACACTCTCTCGCACTCTCTTCCACACACACTTTCTCACACACTCTCTCTCGCACTCTCTCACACACTCTCCCACACACTCTACCACACTCTTACACACTCTCTCTCACAATCTCTCCCACACAAACTCTCTCACACACTCTCACACTCTCTCTCACATTCTCTCACACACTCTCCCACACAATGTCCCACACACTCTCCCTCTCACACACTCTCACACACTCTCTCTCACATACTCTCCCACACACTCTCTCGCACACTCTCCCACACACTCTCCCACACACTCTCCCACACACTCTCCCACACGCACTCCCTCAGACACTCTCAGACAGCCTCACACACTCTCTCACACTCGCCATCACACTCTCTCACACGCTCTCTCACACACTCTCTCACAACTCTCCCACACACTCTCCCACACACTCTCCCACACACTCTCCCACACACACTCTCTCACACTCTCTCTCACACTCTCTCTCACACTCTCTCTCACACACTCCCACACACTCTCTCACACACTCTCACAGACTCTCCTACACTCTCCCACAAACTGTCCCACACACACTCTCTTCCACACTCTGTCTCATACTCTCTCTCACACACTCCCATACACTCTCATACACACTCTCATACTCTCTCTCACAAACACTCTCCCTCACTCCCCCACACACTCTCCCACACACACTCTCTCACACTCTCTCACACTCTCTCTCACACACTCTCCCACACACTCTCTCGCACACTCTCCCACACACTCTCCCACACACTCTCCCACACACTCTCATACACTCTCTCACACACTCTCTCACACACACACTCTCACACACTCTCACACACTCTCTCACACTCTCTCGCACACTCTCGCACACTCTCTCGCACACTCTCTCGCACTCTCTTCCACACACACTTTCTCACACACTCTCTCTCGCACTCTCTCACACACTCTCCCACACACTCTACCACACTCTTACACACTCTCTCTCACAATCTCTCCCACACAAACACTCTCACACACTCTCACACTCTCTCTCACATTCTCTCACACACTCTCTCCCCCACACTCTCTCCCACACACTCTCTCACACTCTCTCACCCTCTCCCACACACTCTCACACTCTCTCACACACTCTCACGCACTCTCCCACACAATCTCCCACACACACTCTCACACTCTCCCACACACACTCTCACACACTCTCACACTTTCTCTCACACTCTCCCACACAATGTCCCACACACTCTCCCACACACTCTCCCACACACTCTCCCACACACTCTCTCACACACTCTCCCACACACTCTCATACACTCTCTCACACACTCTCTCACACACACACTCTCACACACTCTCACACACTCTCTCACACTCTCTCACACTCTCTCGCACACTCTCGCACACTCTCTCGCACACTCTCTCGCACTCTCTTCCACACACACTTTCTCACACACTCTCTCTCGCACTCTCTCACACACTCTCCCACACACTCTACCACACTCTTACACACTCTCTCTCACAATCTCTCCCACACAAACTCTCTCACACACTCTCACACTCTCTCTCACATTCTCTCACACACTCTCCCACACAATGTCCCACACACTCTCCCTCTCACACACTCTCACACACTCTCTCTCACATACTCTCCCACACACTCTCTCGCACACTCTCCCACACACTCTCCCACACACTCTCCCACACACTCTCCCACACGCACTCCCTCAGACACTCTCAGACAGCCTCACACACTCTCTCACACTCGCCATCACACTCTCTCACACACTCTCTCACAACTCTCCCACACACTCTCCCACACACTCTCCCACACACTCTCCCACACACACTCTCTCACACTCTCTCTCACACTCTCTCTCACACACTCCCACACACTCTCTCACACACTCTCACAGACTCTCCTACACTCTCCCACAAACTGTCCCACACACACTCTCTTCCACACTCTGTCTCATACTCTCTCTCACACACACTCCCATACACTCTCATACACACTCTCATACTCTCTCTCACAAACACTCTCCCTCACTCCCCCACACACTCTCCCACACACACTCTCTCACACTCTCTCACACTCTCTCTCACACACTCTCCCACACACTCTCTCGCACACTCTCCCACACACTCTCCCACACACTCTCCCACACACTCTCATACACTCTCTCACACACTCTCTCACACACACACTCTCACACACTCTCACACACTCTCTCACACTCTCTCGCACACTCTCGCACACTCTCTCGCACACTCTCTCGCACTCTCTTCCACACACACTTTCTCACACACTCTCTCTCGCACTCTCTCACACACTCTCCCACACACTCTACCACACTCTTACACACTCTCTCTCACAGTCTCTCCCACACAAACACTCTCACACACTCTCACACTCTCTCTCACATTCTCTCACACACTCTCCCACACAATGTCCCACACACTCTCCCTCTCACACACTCTCTCTCACATACTCTCCCACACACTCTCTCGCACACTCTCCCACACACCCTCCCACACACTCTCCCACACACTCTCCCACACGCACTCACTCAGACACTCTCAGACAACCTCACACACTCTCTCACACTCGCCATCACACTCTCTCACACGCTCTCTCACACTCTCTCTCACACTCTCCCACACACTCTCCCACACACTCTCCCACACACTCTCCCACACACACTCTCTCACACTCTCTCTCACACTCTCTCTCACACTCTCTCTCACACTCTCTCTCACACACTCCCACACACTCTCTCACACACTCTCACACACTCTCCTACACTCTCCCACAAACTGTCCCACACACACTCTCTTCCACACTCTGTCTCATACTCTCTCTCACACACACTCCCATACACTCTCATACACACTCTCATACTCTCTCTCACAAACACTCTCCCACACTCCCCCACACACTCTCCCACACACACTCTCTCACACTCTCTCACACTCTCCATCACACACTCTCCCACACACTCTCTCGCACACTCTCCCACACACTCTCCCACACACTCTCCCACACACTCTCCCACACACACTCTCTCCCATACTCTCCCACACGCACTCCCTCAGACACTCTCAGACAGTCTCACACACTCTCTCACACTCGCTCTCACACTCGCTCACACACTCTCTCACACACTCTCTCACACACTCTCTCACACACTCTCCCACACACACTCTCCCACACACACTTTCCCACACATTCTGTCACACTCTTCCACACACTCTCTCCCAAACACTCTCTCACACACTCTCCCACACACTGTCTCACAAACACTCTCACACACACACTCTCACACACTCTCACACACACACCCACAAACTTTCCCAAACACTTTCCCACACACTCTCACACACACACTCCCACACACTCTCACACACACTCTCACACACTCTCTCACACACTCTCTCAGACACTCTCACACACCCTCACACACACACTCTCTCACACTCGCCACACATTCTCACACACACTGACACTCCCTCTCACACTCTCACACTCTCTCTCCCACTCTCTCAGACACCCTCTCACACACTCTCACACACTCTCACACACTCTCACACACACTCTCTCACACACTCTCTCACACACTCTCCCACACACTCCACCGCACTCTTACACGCCCTCTCTCACAATCTCTCCCACACACACTCTCTCACACACTCTCTCTCACATTCTCTCACACTCACACTCTCTCTCACACTCTCTCTCACACTCTCCCACACACTCTCCCACACTCTCCCCACACACTCTCCCACACACACTCTCTCACACACTCTCACACAGTCTCACACACTCTCTCTCACACACTCTCCCACACACTCTCCCACACACACTCCCACACACACTCTCCCACACTCTCCCACACACTCTCCCACACACTCTGCCACACACACTCTCTCACACACTCTCACACTCTCTCTCACACTCTCTCTCACACACTCCCACACACTCTCACACACACTCTCACACGCTCTCTCACACACTCTCTCACACACTCTCTCACACGCTCTCTCTCACACTCTCCCACACACTCTCACACACACTGACACTCCCTCTCACACTCTCTCACACTCTCTCTCCCACTCTCTCAGACACCCTCGCACACACTCTCTCACACACTCACACACTCTCACACACACTCTCACACACTCTCCCACACACTCTCTCACACACTCTCTCACACACTCTCCCATACTCTCTCATACACATTCTCATACTCTCTCTCACACACACTCTCCCACACTCCCCCCACACACTCTCTCACACACTCTCTCACACTCTCTCACACACCCTCACACACACACTCTCTCACACTCGCCACACATTCTCACACACACTGACACTCCCTCTCACACTCTCACACTCTCTCTCCCACTCTCTCAGACACCCTCTCACACACTCTCACACACTCTCACACACTCTCACACACACTCTCTCACACACTCTCTCACACACTCTCCCACACACTCCACCGCACTCTTACACGCCCTCTCTCACAATCTCTCCCACACACATTCTCTCACACTCTCTCTCACATTCTCTCACACTCACACTCTCTCTCACACTCTCTCTCACACTCTCCCACACACTCTCCCACACTCTCCCCACACACTCTCCCACACACACTCTCTCACACACTCTCACACAGTCTCACACACTCTCTCTCACACACTCTCCCACACACTCTCCCTCACACACTCCCACACACACTCTCCCACACTCTCCCACACACTCTCCCACACACTCTCCCACACACACTCTCTCACACACTCTCACACTCTCTCTCACACTCTCTCTCACACACTCCCACACACTCTCACACACACTCTCACACGCTCTCTCACACACTCTCTCACACACTCTCTCACACGCTCTCTCTCACACTCTCCCACACACTCTCACACACACTGACACTCCCTCTCACACTCTCTCACACTCTCTCTCCCACTCTCTCAGACACCCTCGCACACACTCTCTCACACACTCACACACTCTCACACACACTCTCACACACTCTCCCACACACTCTCTCACACACTCTCTCACACACTCTCCCATACACTCTCATACACATTCTCATACTCTCTCTCACACACACTCTCCCACACTCCCCCCACACACTCTCTCACACACTCTCTCACACTCTCTCACACTCTCTCTCACACTCTCTCTCACACGCTCTCCCACACACTCTGCCACACACTCTCCCACACACACTCACCCACACAATGTCCCACACACTCTCCCACACACTCTCCCACACACTCTCCCATACTCTGCCACACGCACTCCCTCAGACACTCTCAGACAGTCTCACACACTCTCTCACACTCACTCTCACACTCACTCACACACTCTCTCACACACTCTCTCAAACACTCTCCCACACACTCTCCCACAAACTCTCCCACACACTCTCTCACACTCTCTCACACACTCTCCCACACACTCCCCTACACACTCTCTCACACTCTTCCACACGCTCTCACACACTCTCCCACACACTCTCTCACACACTCTCCCACACACTCTCACACAGACTCTCACACACTCTCACACACTCTCTCAAACACACTCTCACACTCTCTCACACACTCTCTCACACACTCTCACACACACTCTCACACATTATCCCACACGCTCTCCCACACGCTTTCCCACACACCCTCCCACACACTCTCCCACACACTCTCCCACACACTCTCCCCACACTCTCTCACACACTCTGCCACACACTCTCCCACACACTCTCCCACACGCTCTCCCACACACACTCTCACATGCTCTCCCACACACACTCTCACACACACACTCCCACACACTCTCTCACACACTCTCACACACACTCTCACACACTCTCACACACTCTCTCACACACTCTCACACACTCTCACACACTCTCTCACACACTCTCCCACACTCTCTCACACTCTCTCACACTCGCTCTCACACTCGCTCACACACTCTCTCACACACTCTCTCACACACTCACTCACACACTCTCCCACACACTCTCCCACACACTCACACACACACTCCCACACACTCTCCCACACACTCTCCCACACAATGTACCACACACTCTCCCACACACTCTCCCACACACACTCCCATACTCTCCCACACGCACTCCCTCAGACACTCTCAGACCGTCTCACACACACTCTCACACACACACTCACACACTCTCTCACACACTCTCCCACACACTCTCCCACACACTCTCACACACACTCTCACACACACACTCCCACACACTCTCTCACACACTCTCACACACTCTCACACACACACTCCCACACACACTCTCACACACCATCTCACACACTCTCTCACACACTCTCTCACACACTCTCACACACACACTCTCTCACACTCTCCCACACACTGTCACACACACTGACACTCCCTCTCACATTCTCTCTCACACTCTCTCTCCCACTCTCTCAGACACCCTCGCACACACTCTCTCACACACTCTCACACACTCTCACACACACTCTCACACACTCTCCCACACACTCTCTCACACACTCTCCCACACACTCTCATACACTCTCTTACACACTCTCTCACACACACACTCTCACACACTCTCACACACTCTCTCACACTCTCTCACACTCTCTCGCACACTCTCGCACACTCTCTCGCACACTCTCTCGCACTCTCTTCCACACACACTTTCTCACACACTCTCTCTCGCACTCTCTCACACACTCTCCCACACACTCTCTCACACACCATCTCACACACTCTCTCACACACTCTCTCACACTCTCCCACACACTGTCACACACACTGACACTCCCTCTCACATTCTCTCTCACACTCTCTCTCCCACTCTCTCAGACACCCTCGCACACACTCTCTCACACACTCTCACACACTCTCACACACACTCTCACACACTCTCACACACTCTCCCACACACTCTCTCACACACTCTCTCAAACACACTCTCTCACACACTCTCCCACACACTCTCTCACACTCTCATACACTCTCACACACTCTCCCACACACTCTCCCACACACTCTCCCACACACTCCCACACACACTCCCGCACACTCTCCCACACACTCTCCCACACACTCTCACACACTCTCCCACACACTTTCCCACACACTTTCCCACACACTCTCACACACACACTCCCACACACTCTCACACACACTCTCACACACTCTCTCACACACTCTCTCAGACACTCTCACACACCCTCACACACACACTCTCTCACACTCGCCACACACTCTCACACACACTGACACTCCCTCTCACACTCTCTCACACTCTCTCTCCCACTCTCTCAGACACCCTCTCACACACTCTCTCACACACTCTCACACACTCTCACACACACTCTCTCACACACTCTCTCACACACTCTCCCACACACTCCACCGCACTCTTACACGCCCTCTCTCACAATCTCTCCCACACACACTCTCTCACACACTCTCACACTCTCTCTCACACTCTCCCACACACTCTCTCACACACTCTCCCACACTCTCCCCACACACTCTCCCACACACACTCTCTCACACACTCTCACACAGTCTCACACACTCTCTCTCACACACTCTCCCACACACTCTCCCACACACCCTCCCACACACACTCTCCCACTCACTCTCCCACACACTCTCCCACACACTCTCCCACACACACTCTCTCACACACTCTCACACTCTCTCTCACACTCTCTCTCACACACTCGCACACACTCTCACACACACTCTCACACGCTCTCTCACACACTCTCTCACACACTCTCTCACACGCTCTCTCTCACACTCTCCCACACACGCTCACACACACTGGCACTCCCTCTCACACTCTCTCACACTCTCTCTCCCACTCTCTCAGACACCCTCGCACACACTCTCTCACACACTCACACACTCTCACACACACTCTCACACACTCTCCCACACACTCTCTCTCACACTCTCTCATACACTCTCTCACACACTCTCCCACACACACTCACCCACACAATGTCCCACACACTCTCCCACACACTCTCCCGTACTCTGCCACACGCACTCCCTCAGACACTCTCAGACAGTCTCACACACTCTCTCACACTCGCTCTCACACTCGCTCACACACTCTCTCACACACTCTCTCAAACACTCTCCAACACACTCTCCCACAAACTCTCCCACACACACTCTCCCACACACTCTCCCACACACACTCTCCCCCATACTCTACCACACGCACTCCCTCAGACAGTCTCACAGACTCTCTCACACTCGCTCTCACACTCTCTCACACACTCTCTCACACACTCTCTCACACACTCTCCAACACACTCTCCCACAAACTCTCCCACACACTCTCCCACACACTCTCCCACACACTCTCCCACACACACTCTCCCCCATACTCTACCACACGCACTCCCTCAGACAGTCTCACAGACTCTCTCACACTCGCTCTCACACTCTCTCACACACTCTCTCACACTCTCCCACACACACTCTCCCACACACACTCTCCCACACACACTTTCCCACACATTCTGTCACACTCTTCCACAAACTATCTCCCACACACTCTCTCACACACTCTCCCACACACTGTCTCACAAACACTCTCACACACACACTCTCACACACTCTCTCACACACTCTCCCACACACTGTCTCACAAACACTCTCACACACACACTCTCACACACACACCCACACACTCTCACACACACTCTCACACACTCCCACACACACGCCCACACACTGTTTCACAAACACTCTCACACACACTCTCTCTCACACACTCTCTCACACACTCTCACACTCTCTCTCGCAGTCTCTCACACTTTCACACACTCTCTCACACACTCTCCCACACACTCTCTCGCACACTCTCTCTCACACTCTCTCACACACTCTCCAACACTCTCTCCCACACACTCTCCCACACACTCTCCCACACACTCTCTCACACTCACTCTCTCTCACACGCTCTCACACACTCTCCCACACACTCTCACACATGCTCTCCCACACGCTTTCCCACACACTCTCCCACACACTCTCCCACACACTCTCACACACACTGACACTCCCTCTCACACTCTCTCACACTCTCTCTCCCACTCTCTCAGACACCCTCGCACACACTCTCTCACACACTCTCACACACTCTCACACACTCTCACACACTCTCACACACACTCTCACACTCTCTCACACACTCTCTCACACACTCTCTCACACTCGCTCTCACACTCGCTCACACACTCACTCACACACTCTCCCACACACTCTCCCACACACTCTCACACACACTCTCACACACACACTCCCACACACTCTCTCACACACTCTCACACACTCTCACACACACACTCCCACACACACTCTCACACACTCTCTCACACACTCTCTCACACACTCTCTCACACACTCTCACACACACACTCTCTCACACTCTCCCACACACTCTCACACACACTGACACTCCCTCTCACACTCTCTCACACTCTCTCTCCCACTCTCTCAGACACCCTCGCAGACACTCTCTCACACACTCTCACACACTCTCACACACACTCTCACACACTCTCCCACACACTCTCTCACACACTCTCTCACACACGCTCTCTCACACACTCTCCCACACATTCTCTCACACACTCTCTCACACACTCTCTCACACTCTCACACACTCTCACACACTCTCCCACACACTCTCCCACACACTCTCCCACACACTCCCGCACACACTCCCGCACACTCTCCCACACACTCTCCCACACACTCTCACACACACTCTCACACACTCTCCCACACACACTCCCATACTCTCCCACACGCACTCTCCCACTCTCCCACACACACTCTCACACTCTCTCTCACACTCTCTCTCACACACTCTCCCACACACTCTCCCACACACTCTCACACACACTGACACTCCCTCTCACACTCTCTCACACTCTCTCTCCCACTCTCTCAGACACCCTCGCACACACTCTCTCACACACTCTCACACACTCTCACACACTCTCACACACTCTCACACACACTCTCACACTCTCTCACACACTCTCTCACACACTCTCTCACACTCGCTCTCACACTCGCTCACACACTCACTCACACACTCTCCCACACACTCTCCCACACACTCTCACACACACTCTCACACACACACTCCCACACACTCTCTCACACACTCTCACACACTCTCACACACACACTCCCACACACACTCTCACACACTCTCTCACACACTCTCTCACACACTCTCTCACACACTCTCACACACACACTCTCTCACACTCTCCCACACACTCTCACACACACTGACACTCCCTCTCACACTCTCTCACACTCTCTCTCCCACTCTCTCAGACACCCTCGCAGACACTCTCTCACACACTCTCACACACTCTCACACACACTCTCACACACTCTCCCACACACTCTCTCACACACTCTCTCACACACGCTCTCTCACACACTCTCCCACACATTCTCTCACACACTCTCTCACACACTCTCTCACACTCTCACACACTCTCACACACTCTCCCACACACTCTCCCACACACTCTCCCACACACTCCCGCACACACTCCCGCACACTCTCCCACACACTCTCCCACACACTCTCACACACACTCTCACACACTCTCCCACACACACTCCCATACTCTCCCACACGCACTCTCCCACTCTCCCACACACACTCTCACACTCTCTCTCACACTCTCTCTCACACACTCTCCCACACACTCTCCCACACACTCTCACACACACTCTCACACACACACTCCCACATACTCTCTCACACACTCTCACACACTCTCACACACACACTCCCACACACACTCTCACACACTCTCTCACACACTCTCTCACACACTCTCACACACACACTCTCTCACACTCTCCCAAACACTGACACTCCCTCTCACACTCTCTCACACTCTCTCTCCCACTCTCTCAGACACCCTCACACACACTCTCTCACACACTCTCACACACTCTCACACACACTCTCACACACTCTCACACACTCTCCCACACACTCTCTCACACACTCTCTCACACACTCTCTCACACTCTCACACACTCTCCCACACACTCTCCCACACACTCTCTCACACACTCTCTCACACTCTCACACACTCTCCCACACACTCTCTCACACACTCTCTCACACTCTCACACACTCTCACACACTCTCCCACACACTCTCTCACACACTCTCTCACACACTCTCTCACACTCTCACACACTCTCCCACACTCTCTCACACACACTCTCTCACACACTCTCCCACACATTCTCTCACACACTCTCTCACACACTCTCTCACACTCTCACACACTCTCCCACACACTCTCCCACACACTCCCGCACACACTCCCGCACACACTCCCGCACACTCTCCCACACACTCTCCCACACACTCTCACACACACTCTCACACACTCTCCCACACACTTTCCCAAACACTTTCCCACACACTCTCACACACACACTTCCACACACTCCCCCCACACACTCTCCCACACACACTCTCTCACACACTCTCTCACACTCTCTCACACTCTCTCTCACACACTCTCCCACACACTCTCCCACACACACTCTCCCACACAATGTCGCACACACTCTCCCACACACTCTCCCACTCACTCTCCCATACTCTGCCACACGCACTCCCTCAGACACTCTCAGACAGTCTCACACACTCTCTCACACTCGCTCTCACACTCGCTCACACACTCTCTCACACACTCTCTCACACACTCTCCCACACACTCTCTCACACACTCTCCCACACACACTCTCCCCCATACTCTCCCACACGCACTCCCTCAGACAGTCTCACAGACTCTCTCACACTCGCTCTCAAACTCTCTCACACTCTCTCTCACACTCTCCCACACACACTCTCCCACACACACTCTCCCACACACACTTTCCCATACATTCTGTCACACTCTTCCACACGCTCTCTCCCACACACTCTCTCCCACACTCTCCCACACACTGTCTCACAAACACTCTCACACACACACTCTCACACACTCCCACACACACTCCCACACACTGTCTCACAAACACTCTCACACACACTCTCTCTCACACACTCTCTCTCACACACACTCTCTCACACACACTCTCTCACACATTCTCCCACACACTCTCACACTCTCTCTCACATTCTCTCACACACTCTCCCACACACTCCCCCACATACTCTCTCACATTCTCTCACACACTCTCCCACACACTCTCACACACACTCTCACACACTCTCTCACACACTTTCACACACTCTCTCACACACTCTCCCACACACACTCTCACACACTCTCTCTCACACTCTCTCACACACTCTCCCACACACTCCCCCACATACTCTCTCACATTCTCTCACACACTCTCCCACACACTCTCACACACACTCTCACACACTCTCTCACACACACTCTCACATTCTCTAACACACTCTCTCACACACTCTCACACACACTCTCACACACTATCCCACACGCTCTCCCACACGCTTTCCCACACACTCTCCCACACACTCTCCCACACACTCTCCCACACACTCTCACACACTCTCACACACTCTCTCACACACACTCTCACACTCTCTAACACACTCTCTCACACACTCTCACACACACTCTCACACACTATCCCACACGCTCTCCCACACGCTCTCCCACACGCTCTCCCACACACTCTCCCACACGCTCTCCCACACACACTCTCACACGCTCTCCCACACACACTCTCACACACACTCTCCCACACACTCTCCCACACGCTCTCCCACACACACTCTCACACGCTCTCCCACACACACTCTCTCACACACACTCTCTCACACACTCTCTCACACACTCTCTCACACACTCTCGCACACACTCTCTCACACACTCTCACACACTCTCACACACACTATCACACACTCTCCCACACACTCTCTCACACACTCTCATACACTATTTCACACACTCTCTCACACACTCTCTCACTTTCTCACACTCTCTCACACACAATGACCCACACACTCTCCCTCACACACTCTCACACTCTCTCACACACACTCTCACACTCTATCCCACACGCTCTCCCACACACTCTCCCACACACTCTCCCACACACTCTCCCACACACTCTCCCACTGCTCTCCCACACACTCTCCCACACACTCTCCCACACACTCTCTCACACACTCTCCCACACTCTCTCCCACACGCTCTCCCACACACACTCTCACACACACTCTCCCACACACTCTCCCACACACTCTCACGCACACTCTCACACACACACTCCCACACACTCTCCCACACACTGACACTCCCTCTCACACTCTCTCACACACTCTCATACACTAATTCACACACTCTCTCACACACTCTCTCACTTTCTCACACTCTCTCACACACAATGACCCACACACTCTCCCTCACACACTCTCACACTCTCTCACACACACTCTCACACACTATCCCACACGCTCTCCCACACGCTTTCCCACACACTCTCCCACACACTCTCCCACTGCTCTCCCACACACTCTCCCACACACTCTCCCACACACTCTCCCACACACTCTCCCACACACACTCTCACACACTCTCCTACACACTCTCCCACACACTCTCCCACTGCTCTCCCACACACTCTCTCACACACTCTCTCACACACTCTCCCACACTCTCTCCCACACGCTCTCCCACACACACTCTCACACACACACTCTCACACACACTCTCACACACACTCTCACACACACTCTCCCACACACTCTCACACACACTCTCTCACACACTCTCACACACACTCTCCCACACACTGACACTCCCTCTCACACTCTCTCACACTCTCTCTCCCACTCTCTCAGACACCCTCGCGCACACTCTCTCACACACTCTCACACACACTATCACAC
Source organism: Scyliorhinus torazame (assembly GCF_047496885.1). Lineage (NCBI taxonomy): Eukaryota > Metazoa > Chordata > Chondrichthyes > Carcharhiniformes > Scyliorhinidae > Scyliorhinus > Scyliorhinus torazame. The sequence goes on from NC_092716.1 coordinate 5,313,850, forward strand.
ACTCTCCCACACACTCTCTCACACACTCTCTCATACACTCTTTCACACACTCTCTCACACACACACTCTCTCACTTTCTCACACTCTCTCACACACAATGACTCACACACTCTCCCTCACACACTCTCACACTCCCACACACACTCCCACACACTCTCACACACACTCTCACATACTCTCTCACACACTCTCTCACACACTCTCTCACACACTCTCTCACACACTCTCCCACACACACTCTCCCCCATACTCTCCCACACGCACTCCCTCAGACAGTCTCACAGACTCTCTCACACTCGCTCTCAAACTCTCTCACACTCTCTCTCACACTCTCCCACACACACTCTCCCACACACACTCTCCCACACACACTTTCCCATACATTCTGTCACACTCTTCCACACGCTCTCTCCCACACACTCTCTCCCACACTCTCCCACACACTGTCTCACAAACACTCTCACACACACACTCTCACACACTCCCACACACACTCCCACACACTGTCTCACAAACACTCTCACACACACTCTCTCTCACACACTCTCTCTCACACACACTCTCTCACACACACTCTCTCACACATTCTCCCACACACTCTCACACTCTCTCTCACATTCTCTCACACACTCTCCCACACACTCCCCCACATACTCTCTCACATTCTCTCACACACTCTCCCACACACTCTCACACACACTCTCACACACTCTCTCACACACTTTCACACACTCTCTCACACACTCTCCCAAACACACTCTCACACACTCTCTCTCACACTCTCTCACACACTCTCCCACACACTCCCCCACATACTCTCTCACATTCTCTCACACACTCTCCCACACACTCTCACACACACTCTCACACACTCTCTCACACACACTCTCACATTCTCTAACACACTCTCTCACACACTCTCACACACACTCTCACACACTATCCCAGACGCTCTCCCACACGCTTTCCCACACACTCTCCCACACACTCTCCCACACACTCTCCCACACACTCTCACACACTCTCACACACTCTCTCACACACACTCTCACACTCTCTAACACACTCTCTCACACACTCTCACACACACTCTCACACACTATCCCACACGCTCTCCCACACGCTCTCCCACACGCTCTCCCACACACTCTCCCACACGCTCTCCCACACACACTCTCACACGCTCTCCCACACACACTCTCACACACACTCTCCCACACACTCTCCCACACGCTCTCCCACACACACTCTCACACGCTCTCCCACACACACTCTCTCACACACACTCTCTCACACACTCTCTCACACACTCTCTCACACACTCTCGCACACACTCTCTCACACACTCTCACACACTCTCACACACACTATCACACACTCTCCCACACACTCTCTCACACACTCTCATACACTATTTCACACACTCTCTCACACACTCTCTCACTTTCTCACACTCTCTCACACACAATGACCCACACACTCTCCCTCACACACTCTCACACTCTCTCACACACACTCTCACACTCTATCCCACACGCTCTCCCACACACTCTCCCACACACTCTCCCACACACTCTCCCACACACTCTCCCACTGCTCTCCCACACACTCTCCCACACACTCTCCCACACACTCTCTCACACACTCTCCCACACTCTCTCCCACACGCTCTCCCACACACACTCTCACACACACTCTCCCACACACTCTCCCACACACTCTCACGCACACTCTCACACACACACTCCCACACACTCTCCCACACACTGACACTCCCTCTCACACTCTCTCACACACTCTCATACACTAATTCACACACTCTCTCACACACTCTCTCACTTTCTCACACTCTCTCACACACAATGACCCACACACTCTCCCTCACACACTCTCACACTCTCTCACACACACTCTCACACACTATCCCACACGCTCTCCCACACGCTTTCCCACACACTCTCCCACACACTCTCCCACTGCTCTCCCACACACTCTCCCACACACTCTCCCACACACTCTCCCACACACTCTCCCACACACACTCTCACACACTCTCCTACACACTCTCCCACACACTCTCCCACTGCTCTCCCACACACTCTCTCACACACTCTCTCACACACTCTCCCACACTCTCTCCCACACGCTCTCCCACACACACTCTCACACACACACTCTCACACACACTCTCACACACACTCTCCCACACACTCTCCCACACACTCTCACACACACTCTCTCACACACTCTCACACACACTCTCCCACACACTGACACTCCCTCTCACACTCTCTCACACTCTCTCTCCCACTCTCTCAGACACCCTCGCGCACACTCTCTCACACACTCTCACACACACTATCACACACTCTCCCACACACTCTCTCACACACTCTCTCATACACTCTTTCACACACTCTCTCACACACACACTCTCTCACTTTCTCACACTCTCTCACACACAATGACTCACACACTCTCCCTCACACACTCTCACACTCCCACACACACTCCCACACACTCTCACACACACTCTCACATACTCTCTCACACACTCTCTCACACACTCTCTCACACACTCTCACACACACTCTCACACACACTCTCACACACACACTCTCTCACACTCTCCCACACACTCACACACACTGACACTCCCTCTCACACTCTCTCACACTCTCTCTCCCACTCTCTCAGACACCCTCGCACACACTCTCTCACACACTCTCACACACTCTCACACACACTCTCACACACTCTCCCACACACTCTCCCACACACACTCTCCCACACACGCTCTCTCACACACTCTCCCACCCAATGTCCCACACACTCTCCCACACACTCTCCCACACACACTCCCATACTCTCCCACACGCACTCCCTCAGACACTCTCAGACAGTCTCACAGACTCTCTCACACTCGCTCTCACACTCTCTCACACACTCTCTCACACACTCTCTCACACACTCTCCCACACACACTCTCCCACACACACTCTCCCACACACACTTTCCCACACATTCTGTCATACTCTTCAAAACACTCTCTCACACACACGCTCTCACACACTCTCACACAGACTCTCACACACTCTCACACACTCTCTCAAACACACTCTCACACTCTCTCACACACTCTCTCAAACACACTCTCACACTCTCTCACACACTCTCTCACACACTCTCACACACACTCTCACACACTATCCCACACGCTCTCCCACACGCTTTCCCACACACCCTCCCACACACTCTCCCACACACTCTCCCACACACTCTCTCACACACTCTCCCACACACTCTCCCACACACTCTCACACGCTCTCCCACACACTCTCCCACACACACTCTCACACACTCTCTCTCACACTCTCTCACACACTCTCCCACACACTCCCCCACATACTCTCTCACATTCTCTCACACACTCTCCCACACACTCTCACACACACTCTCACACACTCTCTCACACACACTCTCACATTCTCTAACACACTCTCTCACACACTCTCACACACACTCTCACACACTATCCCACACGCTCTCCCACACGCTTTCCCACACACTCTCCCACACACTCTCCCACACACTCTCCCACACACTCTCACACACTCTCACACACTCTCTCACACACACTCTCACACTCTCTAACACACTCTCTCACACACTCTCACACACACTCTCACACACTATCCCACACGCTCTCCCACACGCTCTCCCACACGCTCTCCCACACACTCTCCCACACGCTCTCCCACACACACTCTCACACGCTCTCCCACACACACTCTCACACACACTCTCCCACACACTCTCCCACACGCTCTCCCACACACACTCTCACACGCTCTCCCACACACACTCTCTCACACACACTCTCTCACACACTCTCTCACACACTCTCTCACACACTCTCGCACACACTCTCTCACACACTCTCACACACTCTCACACACACTATCACACACTCTCCCACACACTCTCTCACACACTCTCATACACTATTTCACACACTCTCTCACACACTCTCTCACTTTCTCACACTCTCTCACACACAATGACCCACACACTCTCCCTCACACACTCTCACACTCTCTCACACACACTCTCACACTCTATCCCACACGCTCTCCCACACACTCTCCCACACACTCTCCCACACACTCTCCCACACACTCTCCCACTGCTCTCCCACACACTCTCCCACACACTCTCCCACACACTCTCTCACACACTCTCCCACACTCTCTCCCACACGCTCTCCCACACACACTCTCACACACACTCTCCCACACACTCTCCCACACACTCTCACGCACACTCTCACACACACACTCCCACACACTCTCCCACACACTGACACTCCCTCTCACACTCTCTCACACACTCTCATACACTAATTCACACACTCTCTCACACACTCTCTCACTTTCTCACACTCTCTCACACACAATGACCCACACACTCTCCCTCACACACTCTCACACTCTCTCACACACACTCTCACACACTATCCCACACGCTCTCCCACACGCTTTCCCACACACTCTCCCACACACTCTCCCACTGCTCTCCCACACACTCTCCCACACACTCTCCCACACACTCTCCCACACACTCTCCCACACACACTCTCACACACTCTCCTACACACTCTCCCACACACTCTCCCACTGCTCTCCCACACACTCTCTCACACACTCTCTCACACACTCTCCCACACTCTCTCCCACACGCTCTCCCACACACACTCTCACACACACACTCTCACACACACTCTCACACACACTCTCACACACACTCTCCCACACACTCTCACACACACTCTCTCACACACTCTCACACACACTCTCCCACACACTGACACTCCCTCTCACACTCTCTCACACTCTCTCTCCCACTCTCTCAGACACCCTCGCGCACACTCTCTCACACACTCTCACACACACTATCACACACTCTCCCACACACTCTCTCACACACTCTCTCATACACTCTTTCACACACTCTCTCACACACACACTCTCTCACTTTCTCACACTCTCTCACACACAATGACTCACACACTCTCCCTCACACACTCTCACACTCCCACACACACTCCCACACACTCTCACACACACTCTCACATACTCTCTCACACACTCTCTCACACACTCTCTCACACACTCTCTCACACACTCTCCCACACACACTCTCCCCCATACTCTCCCACACGCACTCCCTCAGACAGTCTCACAGACTCTCTCACACTCGCTCTCAAACTCTCTCACACTCTCTCTCACACTCTCCCACACACACTCTCCCACACACACTCTCCCACACACACTTTCCCATACATTCTGTCACACTCTTCCACACGCTCTCTCCCACACACTCTCTCCCACACTCTCCCACACACTGTCTCACAAACACTCTCACACACACACTCTCACACACTCCCACACACACTCCCACACACTGTCTCACAAACACTCTCACACACACTCTCTCTCACACACTCTCTCTCACACACACTCTCTCACACACACTCTCTCACACATTCTCCCACACACTCTCACACTCTCTCTCACATTCTCTCACACACTCTCCCACACACTCCCCCACATACTCTCTCACATTCTCTCACACACTCTCCCACACACTCTCACACACACTCTCACACACTCTCTCACACACTTTCACACACTCTCTCACACACTCTCCCAAACACACTCTCACACACTCTCTCTCACACTCTCTCACACACTCTCCCACACACTCCCCCACATACTCTCTCACATTCTCTCACACACTCTCCCACACACTCTCACACACACTCTCACACACTCTCTCACACACACTCTCACATTCTCTAACACACTCTCTCACACACTCTCACACACACTCTCACACACTATCCCAGACGCTCTCCCACACGCTTTCCCACACACTCTCCCACACACTCTCCCACACACTCTCCCACACACTCTCACACACTCTCACACACTCTCTCACACACACTCTCACACTCTCTAACACACTCTCTCACACACTCTCACACACACTCTCACACACTATCCCACACGCTCTCCCACACGCTCTCCCACACGCTCTCCCACACACTCTCCCACACGCTCTCCCACACACACTCTCACACGCTCTCCCACACACACTCTCACACACACTCTCCCACACACTCTCCCACACGCTCTCCCACACACACTCTCACACGCTCTCCCACACACACTCTCTCACACACACTCTCTCACACACTCTCTCACACACTCTCTCACACACTCTCGCACACACTCTCTCACACACTCTCACACACTCTCACACACACTATCACACACTCTCCCACACACTCTCTCACACACTCTCATACACTATTTCACACACTCTCTCACACACTCTCTCACTTTCTCACACTCTCTCACACACAATGACCCACACACTCTCCCTCACACACTCTCACACTCTCTCACACACACTCTCACACTCTATCCCACACGCTCTCCCACACACTCTCCCACACACTCTCCCACACACTCTCCCACACACTCTCCCACTGCTCTCCCACACACTCTCCCACACACTCTCCCACACACTCTCTCACACACTCTCCCACACTCTCTCCCACACGCTCTCCCACACACACTCTCACACACACTCTCCCACACACTCTCCCACACACTCTCACGCACACTCTCACACACACACTCCCACACACTCTCCCACACACTGACACTCCCTCTCACACTCTCTCACACACTCTCATACACTAATTCACACACTCTCTCACACACTCTCTCACTTTCTCACACTCTCTCACACACAATGACCCACACACTCTCCCTCACACACTCTCACACTCTCTCACACACACTCTCACACACTATCCCACACGCTCTCCCACACGCTTTCCCACACACTCTCCCACACACTCTCCCACTGCTCTCCCACACACTCTCCCACACACTCTCCCACACACTCTCCCACACACTCTCCCACACACACTCTCACACACTCTCCTACACACTCTCCCACACACTCTCCCACTGCTCTCCCACACACTCTCTCACACACTCTCTCACACACTCTCCCACACTCTCTCCCACACGCTCTCCCACACACACTCTCACACACACACTCTCACACACACTCTCACACACACTCTCCCACACACTCTCCCACACACTCTCACACACACTCTCTCACACACTCTCACACACACTCTCCCACACACTGACACTCCCTCTCACACTCTCTCACACTCTCTCTCCCACTCTCTCAGACACCCTCGCGCACACTCTCTCACACACTCTCACACACACTATCACACACTCTCCCACACACTCTCTCACACACTCTCTCATACACTCTTTCACACACTCTCTCACACACACACTCTCTCACTTTCTCACACTCTCTCACACACAATGACTCACACACTCTCCCTCACACACTCTCACACTCCCACACACACTCCCACACACTCTCACACACACTCTCACATACTCTCTCACACACTCTCTCACACACTCTCTCACACACTCTCACACACACTCTCACACACACTCTCACACACACACTCTCTCACACTCTCCCACACACTCACACACACTGACACTCCCTCTCACACTCTCTCACACTCTCTCTCCCACTCTCTCAGACACCCTCGCACACACTCTCTCACACACTCTCACACACTCTCACACACACTCTCACACACTCTCCCACACACTCTCCCACACACACTCTCCCACACACGCTCTCTCACACACTCTCCCACCCAATGTCCCACACACTCTCCCACACACTCTCCCACACACACTCCCATACTCTCCCACACGCACTCCCTCAGACACTCTCAGACAGTCTCACAGACTCTCTCACACTCGCTCTCACACTCTCTCACACACTCTCTCACACACTCTCTCACACACTCTCCCACACACACTCTCCCACACACACTCTCCCACACACACTTTCCCACACATTCTGTCATACTCTTCAAAACACTCTCTCACACACACGCTCTCACACACTCTCACACAGACTCTCACACACTCTCACACACTCTCTCAAACACACTCTCACACTCTCTCACACACTCTCTCAAACACACTCTCACACTCTCTCACACACTCTCTCACACACTCTCACACACACTCTCACACACTATCCCACACGCTCTCCCACACGCTTTCCCACACACCCTCCCACACACTCTCCCACACACTCTCCCACACACTCTCTCACACACTCTCCCACACACTCTCCCACACACTCTCACACGCTCTCCCACACACACTCTCACACACACACTCCCACACACTCTCTCACACACTCTCACACACTCTCTCACACACTCTCTCACACACTCTCTCACACACTCTCCCACACACTCTCACACACACTGACACTCCCTCTCACACTCTCTCACACTCTCTCTCCCACTCTCTCAGACACCTTCGCACACACTCTCCCACACACTCTCTCACACACTCTCATACACTATTTCACACACTCTCTCACACACTCTCTCACTTTCTCACACTCTCTCATACACAATGACCCACACACTCTCCCTCACACACTCTCACACTCTCTCACACACACTCTCACACACTATCCCACACGCTCTCCCACACGCATTCCCACACACTCTCCCACACACTCTCCCACACGCTCTCCCACACACTCTCCCACACGCTCTCCCACACGCTCTCCCACACACTCTCCCACACACTCTCACACACACTCTCACACACACACTCCCACACACTCTCTCACACACTCTCCCACACACTCTCCCACACACTCTCCCACACAATGTCCCACACACTCTCCCACACACACTCTCACACACTCTCCCACACTCTCTCCCACACACTCTCCCAATCACTCTCCCACACACACTCTCTCACACACACACTCTCTCACGCACTCTCACTCTCTGATTCGCACACTCTCTCACACTCTCTCTCCCACACACTCTCACACTCTCCCCCACACACTCTCCCACACACTCACACACACACTCACACACTCTCACACACACTCCCACACACTCTCCCACACACTCTCTCACACACTCTCTCGCACACACTCTCTCATACACTCTCTCGCACACTCTCTCTCACACTCTCTCTCACACACTCTCCCACACACTCTCCCACACACTCTCACACACTCTCACACACTCTCTCACACACACTCTCACACTCTCTAACACACTCTCTCACACACTCTCACACACACTCTCACACACTATCCCACACGCTCTCCCACACGCTCTCCCACACGCTCTCCCACACACTCTCCCACACGCTTTCCCACACACACTCTCACACGCTCTCCCACACACACTCTCACACACACTCTCCCACACACTCTCCCACACACTCTCCCACACGCTCTCCCACACACACTCTCTCACACACACTCTCTCACACACTCTCTCACACACTCTCTCACACACTCTCGCACACACTCTCTCACACACTCTCACACACTCTCACACACACTATCACACACTCTCCCACACACTCTCTCACACACTCTCATACACTATTTCACACACTCTCTCACACACTCTCTCACTTTCTCACACTCTCTCACACACAATGACCCACACACTCTCCCTCACACACTCTCACACTCTCTCACACACACTCTCACACTCTATCCCACACGCTCTCCCACACACTCTCCCACACACTCTCCCACACACTCTCCCACACACTCTCCCACTGCTCTCCCACACACTCTCCCACACACTCTCCCACACACTCTCTCACACACTCTCCCACACTCTCTCCCACACGCTCTCCCACACACACTCTCACACACACACTCTCACACACACACTCTCACACACACTCTCACACACACTCTCCCACACACTCTCCCACACACTCTCACACACACTCTCACACACACACTCCCACACACTCTCCCACACACTGACACTCCCTCTCACACTCTCTCACACACTCTCATACACTAATTCACACACTCTCTCACACACTCTCTCACTTTCTCACACTCTCTCACACACAATGACCCACACACTCTCCCTCACACACTCTCACACTCTCTCACACACACTCTCACACACTATCCCACACGCTCTCCCACACGCTTTCCCACACACTCTCCCACACACTCTCCCACTGCTCTCCCACACACTCTCCCACACACTCTCCCACACACTCTCCCACACACTCTCCCACACACACTCTCACACACTCTCCCACACACTCTCCCACACACTCTCCCACTGCTCTCCCACACACTCTCTCACACACTCTCTCACACACTCTCCCACACTCTCTCCCACACGCTCTCCCACACACACTCTCACACACACACTCTCACACACACACTCTCACACACACTCTCACACACACTCTCCCACACACTCTCCCACACACTCTCACACACACTCTCTCACACACTCTCACACACACTCTCCCACACACTGACACTCCCTCTCACACTCTCTCACACTCTCTCTCCCACTCTCTCAGACACCCTCGCGCACACTCTCTCACACACTCTCACACACACTATCACACACTCTCCCACACACTCTCTCACACACTCTCTCATACACTCTTTCACACACTCTCTCACACACACACTCTCTCACTTTCTCACACTCTCTCACACACAATGACTCACACACTCTCCCTCACACACTCTCACACTCCCACACACACTCCCACACACTCTCACACACACTCTCACATACTCTCTCACACACTCTCTCACACACTCTCTCACACACTCTCACACACACTCTCACACACACTCTCACACACACACTCTCTCACACTCTCCCACACACTCACACACACTGACACTCCCTCTCACACTCTCTCACACTCTCTCTCCCACTCTCTCAGACACCCTCGCACACACTCTCTCACACACTCTCACACACTCTCACACACACTCTCACACACTCTCCCACACACTCTCCCACTCACACTCTCCCACACACGCTCTCTCACACACTCTCCCACCCAATGTCCCACACACTCTCCCACACACTCTCCCACACACACTCCCATACTCTCCCACACGCACTCCCTCAGACACTCTCAGACAGTCTCACAGACTCTCTCACACTCGCTCTCACACTCTCTCACACACTCTCTCACACACTCTCTCACACACTCTCCCACACACACTCTCCCACACACACTCTCCCACACACACTTTCCCACACATTCTGTCACACTCTTCAAAACACTCTCTCACACACACGCTCTCACACACTCTCACACAGACTCTCACACACTCTCACACACTCTCTCAAACACACTCTCACACTCTCTCACACACTCTCTCAAACACACTCTCACACTCTCTCACACACTCTCTCACACACTCTCACACACACTCTCACACACTATCCCACACGCTCTCCCACACGCTTTCCCACACACCCTCCCACACACTCTCCCACACACTCTCCCACACACTCTCTCACACACTCTCCCACACACTCTCCCACACGCTCTCCCACACACACTCTCACACGCTCTCCCACACACACTCTCACACACACACTCCCACACACTCTCTCACACACTCTCACACACTCTCTCACACACTCTCTCACACACTCTCTCACACACTCTCCCACACACTCTCACACACACTGACACTCCCTCTCACACTCTCTCACACTCTCTCTCCCACTCTCTCAGACACCTTCGCACACACTCTCCCACACACACTCTCACACACTCTCATACACTATTTCACACACTCTCTCACACACTCTCTCACTTTCTCACACTCTCTCATACACAATGACCCACACACTCTCCCTCACACACTCTCACACTCTCTCACACACACTCTCACACACTATCCCACACGCTCTCCCACACGCATTCCCACACACTCTCCCACACACTCTCCCACACGCTCTCCCACACACTCTCCCACACGCTCTCCCACACGCTCTCCCACACACTCTCCCACACACTCTCACACACACTCTCACACACACACTCCCACACACTCTCTCACACACTCTCCCACACACTCTCCCACACACTCTCCCACACAATGTCCCACACACTCTCCCACACACACTCTCACACACTCTCCCACACTCTCTCCCACACACTCTCCCAATCACTCTCCCACACACACTCTCTCACACACACACTCTCTCACGCACTCTCACTCTCTGATTCGCACACTCTCTCACACTCTCTCTCCCACACACTCTCACACTCTCCCCCACACACTCTCCCACACACTCACACACACACTCACACACTCTCACACACACTCCCACACACTCTCCCACACACTCTCTCACACACTCTCTCGCACACACTCTCTCATACACTCTCTCGCACACTCTCTCTCACACTCTCTCTCACACACTCTCCCACACACACTCTCCCACACACTCACACACACACTCACACACACACTCCCGCACATACTCCCACACACTCTCCCACTGCTCTCCCACACACTCTCCCACACACTCTCCCACACACTCTCCCACACACTCTCTCACACACTCTCCCACACTCTCTCCCACACGCACTCCCACACACTCTCCCACACACACTCTCACACACACACTCTCACACACACTCTGCCACACTCTCTCCCACACACTCTCCCACACACTCTCACACACACTCTCACACACACACTCCCACACACTCTCCCACACACTGACACTCCCTCTCACACTCTCTCACACACTCTCATACACTATTTCACACACTCTCTCACACACTCTCTCACTTTCTCACACTCTCTCACACACAATGACCCACACACTCTCACTCACACACTCTCACACTCTCTCACACACACTCTCTCACACTATCCCACACGCTCTCCCACACGCTTTCCCACACACTCTCCCACACACTCTCCCACTGCTCTCCCACACACTCTCCCACACACTCTCCCACACACTCTCTCACACACTCTCCCACACTCTCTCCCACACGCTCTCCCACACACACTCTCACACACACACTCTCACACACACTCTCACACACACTCTCCCACACACTCTCACACACACTCTCTCACACACTCTCACACACACTCTCCCACACACTGACATTCCCTCTCACACTCTCTCACACTCTCTCTCCCACTCTCTCAGACACCCTCGCGCACACTCTCTCACACACTCTCACACACTCTCACACACACTATCACACACTCTCCCACACACTCTCTCACACACTCTCTCATACACTCTTTCACACACTCTCTCACACACACACTCTCTCACTTTCTCACACTCTCTCACACACAATGACCCACACACTCTCCCTCACACACTCTCACACTCCCACACACACTCCCACACACTCTCACACACACTCTCACACACTCTCTCACACACTCTCTCACACACTCTCTCACACACTCTCACACACACTCTCACACACACTCTCACACACACACTCTCTCACACTCTCCCACACACTCTCACACACACTGACACTCCCTCTCACACTCTCTCACACTCTCTCTCCCACTCTCTCAGACACCCTCGCACACACTCTCTCACACACTCTCACACACACTCTCACACACTCTCCCACACACTCTCTCACACACTCTCTCACACACTCTCTCACTCACTCTCCCACACACTCTCCCACACGCTCTCCCACACACACTCTCACACACACACTCTCACACACACTCTCACACACACTTTCCCACACACTCTCACAAACACTCTCTCACACACTCTCACACACACTCTCCCACACACTGACATTCCCTCTCACACTCTCTCACACTCTCTCTCCCACTCTCTCAGACACCCTCGCGCACACTCTCTCACACACTCTCACACACTCTCACACACACTATCACACACTCTCCCACACACTCTCTCACACACTCTCTCATACACTCTTTCACACACTCTCTCACACACACACTCTCTCACTTTCTCACACTCTCTCACACACAATGACCCACACACTCTCCCTCACACACTCTCACACTCCCACACACACTCCCACACACTCTCACACACACTCTCACACACTCTCTCACACACTCTCTCACACACTCTCTCACACACTCTCACACACACTCTCACACACACTCTCACACACACACTCTCTCACACTCTCCCACACACTCTCACACACACTGACACTCCCTCTCACACTCTCTCACACTCTCTCTCCCACTCTCTCAGACACCCTCGCACACACTCTCTCACACACTCTCACACACACTCTCACACACTCTCCCACACACTCTCTCACACACTCTCTCACACACTCTCTCACTCACTCTCCCACACACTCTCCCACACGCTCTCCCACACACACTCTCCCACACACACTCTCTCACACACTCTCCCACCCAATGTCCCACACACTCTCCCACACACTCTCCCACACACACTCCCATACTCTCCCACACGCACTCCCTCAGACACTCTCAGACAGTCTCACACACTCTCTCACACTCGCTCTCACACTCGCTCACACACTCTCTCACACACTCTCTCACACACTCTCTCACACACTCTCCCACACACTCTCCCACACACACTCTCCCCCATACTCTCCCACACGCACTCCCTCAGACAGTCTCACAGACTCTCTCACACTCGCTCTCACACTCTCTCACACACTCTCTCACACACTCTCTCACACACTCTCCCACACACACTCTCCCACACACACTCTCCCACACACACTTTCCCACACATTCTGTCACACTCTTCAAAACACTCTCTCCCACACACTCTCTCACACACTCTCCCACACACTGTCTCACAAACACTCTCACACACACACTCTCACACACACACTTTCCCACACAATCTGTCACACTCTTCCACAAACTCTCTCTCACACACACTCTCTCACACATTCTCCCACACACTCTCACACTCTCTCATACACTCTCCCACACACTCTCTCACACTCTCCCACACACACTCTCACACTCTCCCACAGACTCTCTCACACACACTCTCCCACACACTCTCACATACACATTCTCACACACACACTCTCACACACATACTCACACTCTCTCTCACACTCTCACACACACTCTCACACACACTCTCACACACAATCTCACCCACTCTCTCACATACACACTCACACACACACACTCTCACACACTCTCGCACTCTCACACACACTCTCACACACTCTCTCCCACACACTCTCCCACACTCTCTCACACTCTCTCACACATTCTCCCACACACACACACACACTCTCCCACACACTCTCTCACTCTCTCACACTCTCTCACACACTCTCCCACACAATGTCCCACACACTCTCCCACACACTCTCCCACACACTCTCCCACACACTCTCTCACACACACACTCTCTCACGCACTCTCACTCTCTGATTCGCACACTCTCTCACACTCTCTCTCCCACACACTCTCACACTCTCCCCCACACACTCTCCCACACACTCACACACACACTCACACACTCTCACACACACTCCCACACACTCTCCCACACACTCTCTCACACACTCTCTCGCACACACTCTCTCATACACTCTCTCGCACACTCTCTCTCACACTCTCTCTCACACACTCTCCCACACACACTCTCCCACACACTCACACACACACTCACACACACACTCCCGCACATACTCCCACACACACTCTCCCACACACTCTCCCACACACTCTCACACACTCTCCCACACACTCTCACACACACACTCCCACACACTCTCACACACACTCTCACACACTCTCTCACACACTCTCTCACACACTCTCACACACACACTCTCTCACACTCTCCCACACACTCTCACACACACTGACACTCCCTCTCACACTCTCTCACACTCTCCCTCCCACTCTCTCAGACACCCTCGCACACACTCTCTCACACACTCTCTCACTCTCACACACACTCTCACACACTCTCCCACACACTCTCTCACACACTCTCTCACACACTCTCACACACTCTCCCATACACTCTCATACACACTCTCATACTCTCTCTCACACACACTCTCCCACACTCCCCCCACACACTCTCCCACACACACTCTCTCACACACTCTCTCACACTCTCTCACACTCTCTCTCACACTCTCTCTCACACGCTCTCCGACACACTCTCCCACACACACTCTCCCACACAATGTCCCACACACTCTCCCACACACTCTCCCATACTCTCCCACACGCACTCCCTCAGACACTCTCAGACAGTCTCACACACTCTCTCACACTCGCTCTCACACTCGCTCTCACACTCGCTCACACACTCTCTCACACACTCTCCCACACACTCTGCCACACACTCTGCCACACACACTCTCCCCCATACTCTCCCACACGCACTCCCTCAGACCGTCTCACAGACTCTCTCACACTCGCTCTCAAACTCTCTCACACACTCTCTCACACTGTCCCACACACACTCTCCCACACACACTCTCCCACACACACTTTCCCATACATTCTGTCACACTCTTCCACACGCTCTCTCCCACACACTCTCTCCCACACACTCACACACACACTCACACACACACTCCCGCACATACTCCCACACACACTCTCCCACACACTCTCCCACACACTCTCACACACACACTCTCACACACTCCCTCACACACTCCCACACACTGTCTCACAAACACTCTCACACACACTCTCTCTCACACACTCTCTCTCACACACACTCTCTCACACACACTCTCTCACACATTCTCCCACACACTCTCTCACACACACACTCTCTCACACACTCTCACTCTCTGATTCGCACACTCTCTCACACTCTCTCTGCCACACACTCTCACACTCTCCCCCACACTCTCCCACACACACTCTCCCACACACACTCTCACACACTCTCCCACGCACTCTCCCACACACTCTCCCACACACTCTCCCACACACTCTCCCACACACTCCCTCACACACACTCTCTCACACACACACTCTCTCACACACTCTCACTCTCTGATTCGCACACTCTCTCACACTCTCTCTCACACACTCTCTCACACTCTCCCACACACGCTCTCCCACACACACTCTCCCACACACACTTTCCCATACATTCTGTCACACTCTTCCACACGCTCTCTCCCACACACTCTCTCCCACACTCTCCCACACACTGTCTCACAAACACTCTCACACACACTCCCACACACACTCCCACACACTGTCTCACAAACACTCTCACACACACTCTCTCTCACACACTCTCTCTCACACACACTCTCTCACACACACTCTCTCACACATTCTCCCACACACTCGCACACTCTCTCTCACAGTCTCTCACACTTTCACACACTCTCTCACACACTTTCACACACTCTCTCACACACTCTCCCACACACACTCTCACACACTCTCTCTCACACTCTCTCACACACTCTCCCACACACTCCCCCACACACTCTCTCACACTCTCTCACACACTCTCCCACACACTCTCACACACACTCTCCCACACACTCTCACACACTCTCACACACTCTCTCACACACACTCTCACACTCTCTCACACACTCTCTCACACACTCTCACACACACTCTCACACACTATCCCACACGCTCTCCCACACGCTTTCCCACACACTCTCCCACACACTCTCCCACACGCTCTCCCACACGCTCTCCCACACACTCTCCCACACGCTCTCCCACACGCTCTCCCACACACTCTCTCACACACTCTCCCACACACCCTCCCACACACTCTCCCACACGCTCTCCCACACACACTCTCACACGCTCTCCCACACACACTCTCACACACACACTCCCACACACTCTCTCACACACTCTCACACACTCTCTCACACACTCTCTCACACACTCTCTCACACACTCTGGCACACACTCTCTCACACACTCTCACACACTCTCACACACACTATCACACACTCTCCCACACACTTTCTCACACACTCTCATACACTATTTCACACACTCTCTCACACACTCTCTCACTTTCTCACACTCTCTCACACACAATGACCCACACACTCTCACACTCTCTCACACACACTCTCACACACTATCCCACACGCTCTCCCACATGCTTTCCCACACAATCTCCCACACACTCTCCCACTGCTCTCCCACACACTCTCCCACACACTCTCCCACACACTCTCTCACACTCTCTCACACACACACTCACACACTCTCCCACACACTCTCCCACACGCTCTCCCACACACTCTCTCACACACTCTCCCACACTCTCTCCCACACGCTCTCCCACACACACTCTCACACACACACTCTCACACACACACTCTCACACACACTCTCCCACACACTCTCCCACACACTCTCACACACACTCTCACACACACACTCCCACACACTCTCCCACACACTGACACTCCCTCTCACACTCTCTCACACACTCTCATACACTATTTCACACACTCTCTCACACACTCTCTCACTTTCTCACACTCTGTCACACACAATGACCCACACACTCTCCCTCACACACTCTCACACTCTCTCACACACACTCTCACACACTATCCCACACGCTTTCCCACACACTCTCCCACACACTCTCCCACTGCTCTCCCACACACTCTCCCACACACTCTCTCACACACTCTCCCACACTCTCTCCCACACGCTCTCCCACACACACTCTCACACACACACTCTCACACACACACTCTCACACACACTCTCACACACACTCTCCCACACACTCTCACACACACTCTCTCACACACTCTCACACACACTCTCCCACACACTGACACTCCCTCTCACACTCTCTCACACTCTCTCTCCCACTCTCTCAGACACCCTCGCGCACACTCTCTCACACACTCTCACACACTCTCACACACACTATCACACACTCTCCCACACACTCTCTCACACACTCTCTCATACACTCTTTCACACACTCTCTCACACACACACTCTCTCACTTTCTCACACTCTCTCACACACAATGACCCACACACTCTCCCTCACACACTCTCACACTCCCACACACACTCCCACACACTCTCACACACACTCTCACACACTCTCTCACACACTCTCTCACACACTCTCTCACACACTCTCTCACTCACTCTCCCACACACTCTCCCACACGCTCTCCCACACACACTCTCCCACACACACTCTCTCACACACTCTCCCACCCAATGTCCCACACACTCTCCCACACACTCTCCCACACACACTCCCATACTTTCCCACACGCACTCCCTCAGACACTCTCAGACAGTCTCACACACTCTCTCACACTCGCTCTCACACTCGCTCACACACTCTCTCACACACTCTCTCACACACTCTCTCACACACTCTCCCACACACTCTCCCACACACTCTCCCACACACACTCTCCCCCATACTCTCCCACACGCACTCCCTCAGACAGTCTCACAGACTCTCTCACACTCGCTCTCACACTCTCTCACACACTCTCTCACACACTCTCTCACACACTCTCCCACACACACTCTCCCACACACACTCTCCCACACACACTCTCCCACACACACTTTCCCACACATTCTGTCACACTCTTAAAAACACTCTCTCCCACACACTCTCTCACACACTCTCCCACACACTGTCTCACAAACACTCTCACACACACACTCTCACACACACACTTTCCCACACAATCTGTCACACTCTTCCACAAACTCTCTCTCACACACACTCTCTCACACATTCTCCCACACACTCTCACACTCTCTCACACACTCTCCCACACACTCTCTCACACTCTCCCACACACACTCTCACACTCTCCCACAGACTCTCTCACACACACTCTCCCACACACTCTCACATACACATTCTCACACACACACTCTCACACACATACTCACACTCTCTCTCACACTCTCACACACACTCTCAAACACACTCTCACACACACTTTCCCACCCTCTCCCACACACTCACACACATTCTCACACACATTCTCACCCACTCTCTCACATACACACTCACACACACACACTCTCACACACTCTCACACTCTCATACACACTCTCACACACTCTCTCCCACACACTCTCCCACACTCTCTCACACTCTCTCACACATTCTCCCACACACACTCACACACTCTCCCACACACTCTCTCACTCTCTCACACTCTCTCACACACTCTCCCACACAATGTCCCACACACTCTCCCACACACTCTCCCACACACTCTCCCACACACTCTCTCACACACACACTCTCTCACACACTCTCACTCTCTGATTCGCACACTCTCTCACACTCTCTCTGCCACACACTCTCACACTCTCCCCCACACTCTCCCACACACACTCTCCCACACACACTCTCACACACTCTCCCACGCACTCTCCCACACACTCTCCCACACACTCTCCCACACACTCTCCCACACACTCCCTCACACACACTCTCTCACACACACACTCTCTCACACACTCTCACTCTCTGATTCGCACACTCTCTCACACTCTCTCTCACACACTCTCTCACACTCTCCCACACACACTCTCCCACACACACTCTCCCACACACACTTTCCCATACATTCTGTCACACTCTTCCACACGCTCTCTCCCACACACTCTCTCCCACACTCTCCCACACACTGTCTCACAAACACTCTCACACACACACTCTCACACACTCCCACACACACTCCCACACACTGTCTCACAAACACTCTCACACACACTCTCTTTCACACACTCTCTCTCACACACACTCTCTCACACACACTCTCTCACACATTCTCCCACACACTCTCACACTCTCTCTCACAGTCTCTCACACTTTCACACACTCTCTCACACACTTTCACACACTCTCTCACACACTCTCCCACACACACTCCCACACACTCTCTCTCACACTCTCTCACACACTCTCCCACACACTCCCCCACACACTCTCTCACACTCTCTCACACACTCTCCCACACACTCTCACACACACTCTCCCACACACTCTCACACACTCTCACACACTCTCTCACACACTCTCTCACACACACTCTCACACTCTCTCACACACTCTCTCACACACTCTCACACACACTCTCACACACTATCCCACACGCTCTCCCACACGCTTTCCCACACACTCTCCCACACACTCTCCCACACGCTCTCCCACACGCTCTCCCACACACACTCTCCCACACGCTCTCCCACACACACTCTCACACGCTCTCCCACACACACTCTCACACACACACTCCCACACACTCTCTCACACACTCTCACACACTCTCTCACACACTCTCCCACACACTCTCCCACACACTCTCCCACACACTCTCCCACACACTCTCCCACACACTCTCCCACACACTCTCCCACACACTCCCTCACACACACTCTCTCACACACACACTCTCTCACACACTCTCACTCTCTGATTCGCACACTCTCTCACACTCTCTCTCACACACTCTCTCACACTCTCCCACACACACTCTCCCACACACACTCTCCCACACACACTTTCCCATACATTCTGTCACACTCTTCCACATGCTCTCTCCCACACACTCTCTCCCACACTCTCCCACACACTGTCTCACAAACACTCTCACACACACACTCTCACACACTCCCACACACACTCCCACACACTGTCTCACAAACACTCTCACACACACTCTCTCACACACACTCTCTCACACATTCTCCCACACACTCTCACACTCTCTCTCACAGTCTCTCACACTTTCACACACTCTCTCACACACTTTCACACACTCTCTCACACACTCTCCCACACACACTCCCACACACTCTCTCTCACACTCTCTCACACACTCTCCCACACACTCCCCCACACACTCTCTCACACTCTCTCACACACTCTCCCACACACTCTCACACACACTCTCCCACACACTCTCACACACTCTCACACACTCTCTCACACACTCTCTCACACACACTCTCACACTCTCTCACACACTCTCTCACACACTCTCACACACACTCTCACACACTATCCCACACGCTCTCCCACACGCTTTCCCACACACTCTCCCACACACTCTCCCACACGCTCTCCCACACGCTCTCCCACACACTCTCTCACACACTCTCCCACACACTCTCCCACACACTCTCCCACACGCTCTCCCACACACACTCTCACACGCTCTCCCACACACACTCTCACACACACACTCCCACACACTCTCTCACACACTCTCACACACTCTCTCACACACTCTCTCACACACTCTCTCACACACTCTGGCACACACTCTCTCACACACTCTCACACACTCTCATACACTATTTCACACACTCTCTCACACACTCTCTCACTTTCTCACACTCTCTCACACACAATGACCCACACACTCTCCCTCACACACTCTCACACTCTCTCACACACACTCTCACGCACTATCCCACACGCTCTCCCACACGCTTTCCCACACACTCTCCCAAACACTCTCCCACTGCTCTCCCACACACCCTCCCACACACTCTCCCACACACTCTCTCACACACTCTCTCACACACTCTCCCACACGCTCTCCCACACACTCTCCCACACACTCTCCCACACACTCTCTCACACACTCTCCCACACTCTCTCCCACACGCTCTCCCACACACACTCTCCCACACACACTCTCACACACACACTCTCACACACACTCTCACACACACTCTCCCACACACTCTCACACACACTCTCTCACACACTCTCCCACACTCTCTCCCACACACTCTCCCACACACTCTCACACACACACTCGCACACACACACTCTCACACACACTCTCACACACACTCTCCCACATACACTCTCCCACACACACTCTCCCACACACACTTTCCCACACATTCTGTCACACTCTTCAAAACACTCTCTCCCACACACTCTCTCACACACTCTCCCACACACTGTCTCACAAACACTCTCACACACACACTCTCACACACACACTTTCCCACACAATCTGTCACACTCTTCCACAAACTCTCTCTCACACACACTCTCTCACACATTCTCCCACACACTCTCACACTCTCTCACACACTCTCCCACACACTCTCTCACACTCTCCCACACACACTCTCACACTCTCCCACAGTCTCTCTCACACACACTCTCCCACACACTCTCACATACACATTCTCACACACACACTCTCACACACATACTCACACTCTCTCTCACACTCTCACACACACTCTCACACACACTCTCACACACACTTTCCCACTCTCTCCCACACTCTCCCACACACTCTCACACACACTCTCTCACACACTCTCACACACACTCTCCCACACACTGACACTCCCTCTCACACTCTCTCACACTCTCTCTCCCACTCTCTCAGACACCCTCGCGCACACTCTCTCACACACTCTCACACACTCTCACACACACTATCACACACTCTCCCACACACTCTCTCACACACTCTCTCAAACACTCTTTCACACACTCTCTCACACACACACTCTCTCACTTTCTCACACTCTCTCACACACAATGACCCACACACTCTCCCTCACACACTCTCACACTCCCACACACACTCCCACACACTCTCACACACACTCTCACACACTCTCTCACACACTCTCTCACACACTCTCACACACACTCTCACACACACTCACACACACACTCTCTCACACTCTCCCACACACTCTCACACACACTGACACTCCCTCTCACACTCTCTCACACTCTCTCTCCCACTCTCTCAGACACTCTCGCACACACTCTCTCACACACTCTCACACACACTCTCACACACTCTCCCACACACTCTCTCACACACTCTCTCACACACTATCTCACTCACCCTCCCACACACTCTCCCACACGCTCTCCCACACACACTCTCCCACACACACTCTCTCACACACTCTCCCACCCAATGTCCCACACACTCTCCCACACACTCTCCCACACACACTCCCATACTCTCCCACACGCACTCCCTCAGACACTCTCAGACAGTCTCACACACTCTCTCACACTCGCTCTCACACTCGCTCACACACTCTCTCACACACTCTCTCACACACTCTCTCACACACTCTCCCACACACACTCCCACACACACTCTCCCCCATACTCTCCCACACGCACTCCCTCAGACAGTCTCACAGACTCTCTCACACTCGCTCTCACACTCTCTCACACACTCTCTCACACACTCTCTCACACACTCTCCCACACACACTCTCCCACACACACTCTCCCACACACACTCTCCCACACACACTTTCCCACACATTCTGTCACACTCTTCAAAACACTCTCTCCCACACACTCTCTCACACACTCTCCCACACACTGTCTCACAAACACTCTCACACACACACTCTCACACACACACTTTCCCACACAATCTGTCACACTCTTCCACAAACTCTCTCTCACACACACTCTCTCACACATTCTCCCACACACTCTCACACTCTCTCACACACTCTCCCACACACTCTCTCACACTCTCCCACACACACTCTCCCACTCTCCCACAGACTCTCTCACACACACTCTCACACACACTCTCACATACACATTCTCACACACACACTCTCACACACATACTCACACTCTCTCTCACACTCTCACACACACTCTCACACACACTCTCACACACACTTTCCCACCCTCTCCCACACACTCACACACATTCTCACACACATTCTCACCCACTCTCTCACATACACACTCACACACACACACTCTCACACACTCTCACACTCTCACACACACTCTCACACACTCTCTTCCACACACTCTCCCACACTCTCTCACACTCTCTCACACATTCTCCCACACACACTCACACACTCTCCCACACACTCTCTCACTCTCTCACACTCTCTCACACACTCTCCCACACAATGTCCCACACACTCTCCCACACACTCTCCCACACATCTCCCACACACTCTCTCACACACACACTCTCTCACACACTCTCACTCTCTGATTCACACACTCTCTCACACTCTCTCTGCCACACACTCTCACACTCTCCCCCACACTCTCCCACACACACTCTCCCACACACACTCTCACACACTCTCCCACGCACTCTCCCACACACTCTCCCACACACTCTCCCACACACTCCCTCACACACACTCTCTCACACACACACTCTCTCACACACTCTCACTCTCTGATTCGCACACTCTCTCACACTCTCTCTCCCACACACTCTCACACTCTCCCCCACACTCTCCCACACACACTCTCCCACACACACTCTCACACTCTCTCTCACACTCTCTCTCACACACTCTCCCACACACTCACACACACTCTCACACACTCTCCCACACACTCTCCCACACACTCTCTCACACACTCTCTCGCACACACACTCTTTCGCACACTCTCTCTCACACTCTCTCTCACACACTCTCTCACACACTCTCTCACACACTCTCTCACACACTCTCCCACACACTCTCCCACACACACTCTCCCCCATACTCTCCCACACGCACTCCCTCAGACAGTCTCACAGACTCTCTCACACTCGCTCTCACACTCTCTCACACACTCTCTCACACACTCTCTCACACACTCTCCCACACACACTCTCCCACACACACTCTCCCACACATACTCTCCCACACACACTTTCCCACACATTCTGTCACACTCTTCAAAACACTCTCTCCCACACACTCTCTCACACACTCTCCCACACACTGTCTCACAAACACTCTCACACACACACTCTCACACACACACTTTCCCACACAATCTGTCACACTCTTCCACAAACTCTCTCTCACACACACTCTCTCACACATTCTCCCACACACTCTCACACTCTCTCACACACTCTCCCACACACTCTCTCACACTCTCCCACACACACTCTCCCACTCTCCCACAGACTCTCTCACACACACTCTCACACACACTCTCACATACACATTCTCACACACACACTCTCACACACATACTCACACTCTCTCTCACACTCTCACACACACTCTCACACACACTCTCACACACACTTTCCCACCCTCTCCCACACACTCACACACATTCTCACACACATTCTCACCCACTCTCTCACATACACACTCACACACACACACTCTCACACTCTCACACACTCTCTCACACACTCTCTTCCACACACTCTCCCACACTCTCTCACACTCTCTCACACATTCTCCCACACACACTCACACACTCTCCCACACACTCTCTCACTCTCTCACACTCTCTCACACACTCTCCCACACAATGTCCCACACACTCTCCCACACACTCTCCCACACATCTCCCACACACTCTCTCACACACACACTCTCTCACACACTCTCACTCTCTGATTCGCACACTCTCTCACACTCTCTCTGCCACACACTCTCACACTCTCCCCCACACTCTCCCACACACACTCTCCCACACACACTCTCACACTCTCTCCCACACACTCTCCCACACGCTCTCCCACACACACTCTCCCACACACACTCTCCCACACACACTCTCACACACTATCCCACGCACTCTCCCACACACTCTCCCACACACTCTCCCACACACTCCCTCACACACACTCTCTCACACACACACTCTATCACACACTCTCACTCTCTGATTCGCACACTCTCTCACACTCTCTCTCCCACACACTCTCACACTCTCCCCCACACTCTCCCACACACACTCTCCCACACACACTCTCACACTCTCTCTCACACTCTCTCTCACACACTCTCCCACACACTCACACACACTCTCACACACTCTCCCACACACTCTCCCACACACTCTCTCACACACTCTCTTGCACACACACTCTTTCGCACACTCTCTCTCACACTCTCTCTCACACACTCTCTCACACACTCTCCCACACACATTCTCCCACACACTCACACACACTCTCACACACACACTCCCGCACATCCTCCCACACACTCTCCCACACACTCTCACACACACTCTCACACACACTCTCCCACACACTCTCACCCACACTCTCACACACACACTCCCACACACTCTCCCACACACTCTCACACACTCTCTCACACACTCTCTCACACACTCTCTCACACACTCTCTCACACACTCTCTCACAAACTCTCTCACACACTCTCCCACACACTCTCACACACACTGACACTCCCTCTCACACTCTCTCACACTCTCTCTCCCACTCTCTCAGACACCCTCGCACACACTCTCTCACACACTCTCACACACACTCTCACACACACTCTCACACACACTCTCTCACACACTCTCTCACACACTCTCTCACACACTCTCCCACACACTCCACCGCACTCTTACACACTCTCTCTCACAATCTCTCCCACACACACTCTCTCACACACTCTCACACTCTCTCTCACCTTCTCTCACACACTCTCCCACACAATGTCCCACACACTCTCCCACACTCCCCACACACACTCTCCCACACACACTCTCTCACACACTCTCAGTCTCACACACTCTCTCACTCTCTCTCACACACTCTCCCTCACACTCTCCCACACACACTCCCACACACACTCTCTCACACACTCTCCCACACACTCTCCCACACACTCTCCCACACTCTCCCACACGCACTCCCTCAGACACTCTCAGACAGCCTCACACACTCTCTCACACTCGCTCTCACACTCTCTCATAACTCTCCCACACATTCTCCCACACACTCTCCCACACACTCTCCCACACACTCTCCCACACACTCCCACACACACACTCTCTCACACACTCTCACACTCTCTCTCACACTCTCTCTCACACTCTCTATCACACACTCTCTCACACTCTCTATCACACACTCTCTCACACACTCTCACAGACTCTCCCACACTCTCCCACACACTCTCCCACAAACTGTCCCACACACACTCTCTTCCACACTCTGTCTCATACTCTCTCTCACACACACTCCCATACACTCTCATACACACTCTCATACTCTCTCTCACACACACTCTCCCACACTCCCCCACACACTCTCCCACACACACTCTCTCACACACTCTCTCACACACTCTCACACTCTCTCACACTCTCTCTCACACTCTCTCTCACACACTCTCCCACACACTCTCCCACACACACTCTCCCACACTCCCCCCACACACTCTCCCAAACACACTCTCTCACACACTCTCTCACACACTCTCACACTCTCTCACACTCTCTCTCACACTCTCTCTCACACACTCTCCCACACACTCTCCCACACACACTCTCCAACACAATGTCCCACACACTCTCCCACACACTCTCCCACACACTCTCCCACACACACTCTCCAACACAATGTCCCACACACTCTCCCACACACTCTGCCACACACTCTCCCATACTCTCCCACACGCACTCCCTCAGACACTCTCAGACAGTCTCACACACTCCCTCACACTCGCTCTCACACTCGCTCACACACTCTCTCACACACTCTCTCACACACTCTCTCCCACACTCTCCCACACACACTCTCCCACACACACTCTCCCACACACACTTTCCCACACATTCTGTCACACTCTTCAAAACACTCTCTCCCACACACTCTCTCACACACTCTCCCACACACTGTCTCACAAACACTCTCACACACACACTCTCACACACACACTTTCCCACACAATCTGTCACACTCTTCCACAAACTCTCTCTCACACACACTCTCTCACACATTCTCCCACACACTCTCACACACACTCTCTCTCACACTCTCTTACACACTCTCCAACACACTCTCTCACACTCTCCCACACACACTCTCACACTCTCCCACAGACTCTCTCACACACACTCTCCCACACACTCTCACATACACATTCTCACACACACATTCTCACACACATACTCACACTCTCTCTCACACTCTCACACACACTCTCACACACACTCTCACACACACTTTCCCACTCTCTCCCCCACTCTCCCACACACTCTCACACACACTCTCTCACACACTCTCACACACACTCTCCCACACACTGACACTCCCTCTCACACTCTCTCACACTCTCTCTCCCACTCTCTCAGACACCCTCGCGCACACTCTCTCACACACTCTCACACACTCTCACACACTCTCACACACACTATCACACACTCTCCCACACACTCTCTCACACACTCTCTCAAACACTCTTTCACACACTCTCTCACACACACACTCTCTCACTTTCTCACACTCTCTCACACACAATGACCCACACACTCTCCCTCACACACTCTCACACTCCCACACACACTCCCACACACTCTCACACACACTCTCACACACTCTCTCACACACTCTCTCACACACTCTCACACACACTCTCACACACACTCTCACACACACACTCTCTCACACTCTCCCACACACTCTCACACACACTGACACTCCCTCTCACACTCTCTCACACTCTCTCTCCCACTCTCTCAGACACCCTCGCACACACTCTCTCACACACTCTCACACACACTCTCACACACTCTCCCACACACTCTCTCACACACTCTCTCACACACTCTCTCACTCACCCTCCCACACACTCTCCCACACGCTCTCCCACACACACTCTCCCACACACACTCTCTCACACACTCTCCCACCCAATGTCCCACACACTCTCCCACACACTCTCCCACACACACTCCCATACTCTCCCACACGCACTCCCTCAGACACTCTCAGACAGTCTCACACACTCTCTCACACTCGCTCTCACACTCGCTCACACACTCTCTCACACACTCTCTCACACACTCTCTCACACACTCTCCCACACACTCTCCCCCATACTCTCCCACACGCACTCCCTCAGACAGTCTCACAGACTCTCTCACACTCGCTCTCACACTCTCTCACACACTCTCTCACACACTCTCTCACACACTCTCCCACACACACTCTCCCACACACACTCTCCCACACACACTCTCCCACACACACTTTCCCACACATTCTGTCACACTCTTCAAATCACTCTCTCCCAAACACTCTCTCACACACTCTCCCACACACTGTCTCACAAACACTCTCACACACACACTCTCACACACACACTTTCCCACACAATCTGTCACACTCTACCACAAACTCTCTCTCACACACACTCTCTCACACATTCTCCCACACACTCTCACACTCTCTCACACACTCTCCCACACACTCTCTCACACTCTCCCACACACACTCTCCCACTCTCCCACAGACTCTCTCACACACACTCTCACACACACTCTCACATACACATTCTCACACACACACTCTCACACACATACTCACACTCTCTCTCACACTCTCACACACACTCTCACACACACTCTCACACACACTTTCCCACCCTCTCCCACACACTCACACACATTCTCACACACATTCTCACCCACTCTCTCACATACACACTCACACACACACACTCTCACACACTCTCACACTCTCACACACACTCTCACACACTCTCTTCCACACAATCTCCCACACTCTCTCACACTCTCTCACACATTCTCCCACACACACTCACACACTCTCCCACACACTCTCTCACTCTCTCACACTCTCTCACACACTCTCCCACACAATGTCCCACACACTCTCCCACACACTCTCCCACACACTCTCCCACACACTCTCTCACACACACACTCTCTCACACACTCTCACTCTCTGATTCGCACACTCTCTCACACTCTCTCTGCCACACACTCTCACACTCTCCCCCACACTCTCCCACACACACTCTCCCACACACACTCTCACACACTCTCCCACGCACTCTCCCACACACTCTCCCACACACTCTCCCACACACTCCCTCACACACACTCTCTCACACACACACTCTCTCACACACTCTCACTCTCTGATTCGCACACTCTCTCACACTCTCTCTCCCACACACTCTCACACTCTCCCCCACACTCTCCCACACACACTCTCCCACACACACTCTCACACTCTCTCTCACACTCTCTCTCACACACTCTCCCACACACTCACACACACTCTCACACACTCTCCCACACACTCTCCCACACACTCTCTCACACACTCTCTCGCACACACACTCTCTCGCACACTCTCTCTCACACTCTCTCTCCCACACACTCACACCCACTCTCACACACACACTCCCGCAAATCCTCCCACACACTCTCACACACACTCTCACACACACTCTCACACACACTCTCACACACACTCTCCCACACACTCTCACCCACAATCTCACACACACACTCCCACACACTCTCCCACACACTCTCACACACTCTCTCACACACTCTCTCACACACTCTCTCACACACTCTCTCACAAACTCTCTCACACACTCTCACACACACTGACACTCCCTCTCACACTCTCTCACACTCTCTCTCCCACTCTCTCAGACACCCTCGCACACACTCTCTCACACACTCTCACACACACTCTCACACACACTCTCACACACACTCTCTCACACACTCTCTCACACACTCTCCCACACACTCCACCGCACTCTTACACACTCTCTCTCACAATCTCTCCCACACACACTCTCTCACACACTCTCACACTCTCTCTCACCTTCTCTCACATACTCTCCCACACAATGTCCCACACACTCTCCCACACTACCCCCACACACTCTCCCACACACACTCTCTCACACACACACTCTCTCACACACTCTCACTCTCTGATTCGCACACTCTCTCACACTCTCTCTCCCACACACTCTCACACTCTCCCCCACACTCTCCCACACACACTCTCCCACACACACTCTCACACTCTCTCTCACACTCTCTCTCACACACTCTCCCACACACTCACACACACTCTCACACACTCTCCCACACACTCTCCCACACACTCTCTCACACACTCTCTCGCACACACACTCTCTCGCACACTCTCTCTCACACTCTCTCTCACACACTCTCTCACACACTCTCCCACACACATTCTCCCACACACTCACACACACTCTCACACACACACTCCCGCACATCCTCCCACACACTCTCCCACACACTCTCACACACACTCTCACACACACTCTCACACACACTCTCCCACACACTCTCACCCACACTCTCACACACACACTCCCACACACTCTCCCACACACTCTCACACACTCTCTCACACACTCTCTCACACACTCTCTCACAAACTCTCTCACACACTCTCCCACACACTCTCACACACACTGACACTCCCTCTCACACTCTCTCACACTCTCTCTCCCACTCTCTCAGACACCCTCGCACACACTCTCTCACACACTCTCACACACACTCTCACACACACTCTCACACACACTCTCTCACACACTCTCTCACACACTCTCTCACACACTCTCCCACACACTCCACCGCACTCTTACACACTCTCTCTCACAATCTCTCCCACACACACTCTCTCACACACTCTCACACTCTCTCTCACCTTCTCTCACATACTCTCCCACACAATGTCCCACACACTCTCCCACACTCCCCCCACACACTCTCCCACACACACTCTCTCACACACTCTCAGTCTCACACACTCTCTCACTCTCTCTCACACACTCTCCCTCACACTCTCCCACACACACTCCCACACACACTCTCTCACACACTCTCCCACACACTCTCCCACACACTCTCCCACACTTTCCCACACGCACTCCCTCAGACACTCTCAGACAGCCTCACACACTCTCTCACACTCGCTCTCACACTCTCTCACACACTCTCAGTCTCACACACTCTCTCACTCTCTCTCACACACTCTCCCTCACACTCTCCCACACACACTCCCACACACACTCTCTCACACACTCTCCCACACACTCTCCCACACATTCTCCCACACACTCTCCCACACACTCTCCCACACACTCCCACACACACACTCTCTCACACACTCTCACACTCTCTCTCACACTCTCTCTCACACTCTCTATCACACACTCTCTCACACTCTCTATCACACACTCTCTCACACACTCTCACAGACTCTCCCACACTCTCCCACACACTCTCCCACAAACTGTCCCACACACACTCTCTTCCACACTCTGTCTCATACTCTCTCTCACACACACTCCCATACACTCTCATACACACTCTCATACTCTCTCTCACACACACTCTCCCACACTCCCCCCACACACTCTCCCAAACACACTCTCTCACACACTCTCTCACACTCTCTCACACTCTCTCTCACACTCTCTCTCACACACTCTCCCACACACTCTCCCACACACGCTCTCCAACACAATGTCCCACACACTCTCCCACACACTCTGCCACACACTCTCCCACACACTCTCCCATACTCTCCCACACGCACTCCCTCAGACACTCTCAGACAGTCTCACACACTCCCTCACACTCGCTCTCACACTCGCTCACACACTCTCTCACACACTCTCACACACTCTCTCCCACACTCTCCCACACACTCTCCCACACACTCTCCCACACACACTCTCCCCCATACTCTCCCACACGCACTCCCTCAGACAGTCTCAGAGACACTCGCTCTCACACTCTCTCACACACTCTCTCCCACTCTCCCACACACACTCTCCCACACACACTCTCCCACACACACTTTCCCACACATTCTGTCACACTTTTCCACACACTCTCTCACACACTCTCACACACGCACCCACACACTCTCACACACACTCTCACACACTCCCACACACACTCCCACACACTGTCTCACAAACACTCTCTCACACACTCTCTCTCA
This sequence comes from Scyliorhinus torazame, assembly GCF_047496885.1. Classification (NCBI taxonomy): domain Eukaryota; kingdom Metazoa; phylum Chordata; class Chondrichthyes; order Carcharhiniformes; family Scyliorhinidae; genus Scyliorhinus; species Scyliorhinus torazame. The sequence goes on from NC_092716.1 coordinate 5,347,607, forward strand.
CACACACTCTCTCACACACACTCTCTCACACAAACTCTCTCACACATTCTCCCACACACTCTCACACTCTCTCTCACAGTCTCTCACACCTTCACACACTCTCTCACACACTTTCACACACTCTCTCACACACTCTCCCACACACACTCTCACACACTCTCTCTCACACTGTCTCACACACTCTCCCACACACTCCCCCACACACTCTCTCACACTCTCCCACATGCTCTCACACACTCTCCCACACACTCTCTCACACACTCTCCCACACACTCTCCCACACACTCCCCCACACACTCTCTCACACTCTCCCACATGCTCTCACACACTCTCCCACACACTCTCTCACACACTCTCCCACACACTCTCACACACACTCTCCCACACACTCTCACACACACTTTCACACACTCTCACACACTCTCTCACACACACTCTCACACTCTCTCACACACTCTCTCACACACTCTCACACACAATCTCACACACACTCTCACACACACTCTCACACACTATCCCACACGCTCTCCCACACGCTTTCCCACACACTCTCCCACACACTCTCCCACACACTCTCTCACACACTCTCTCACACACACTCTCTCACACTCTCTCACACACTCTCACACACTCTCACACACACTATCACACACTCTCCCACACACTCTCTCACACACTCTCATACACTATTTCACACACTCTCTCACACACTCTCTCACTTTCTCACACTCTCTCACACACAATGACCCACACACTCTCCCTCACACACTCTCACACACTATCCCACACGCTCTCCCACACACTCTCCCACACACTCTCCCACACACACTCTCTCACACACTCTCCCACACACTCTCCCACACGCTCTCCCACACGCTCTCCCACACACTCTCTCACACACTCTCACACACTCTCTCACACACTCTCTCACATACTCTCTCACACACTCTCTCACACACTCTCACACACACTCTCTCAGACTCTCACACACACTGACACTCCCTCTCACACTCTCTCACACTCTCTCTCCCACTCTCTCAGACACCCTCGCGCACACTCTCTCACACACTCTCACACACACTATCACACACTCTCCCACACACTCTCTCACACACTCTCTCATACACTCTTTCACACACTCTCTCACACACTCTCTCACTTTCTCACACTCTCTCACCCACAATGACCCACACACTCTCCCTCACACACTCTCACACTCCCACATACACTCCCACACACTCTCATACACACTCTCACACACACTCTCACACACTCTCTCACACACTCTCTCACACACTCTCACACACACTCTCAAACACACTCTCACACACACACTCTCTCACACTCTCCCACACACTCTCACACACACTGACACTCCCTCTCACACTCTCTCACACTCTCTCTCCCACTCTCTCAGAAACCCTCGCACACACTCTCTCACACGCTCTCACACACACTCTCACACACTCTCCCACACACTCTCTCACACACTCTCTCACACACTCTCCCACACACTCCACCGCACTCTCTCTCACAATCTCTCCCACACACACTCTCTCACACACTCTCACACTCTCTCTCACATTCTCTCACACACTCTCCCACACAATGTCCCACACACTCTCCCACACTCCCCCCACACACTCTCCCACACACACTCTCTCACACACTCTCACACAGCCTCACACACTCTCTCACTCTCTCTCACACACTCTCCCACACACTCCCACACACATTCCCACACACACTCTCTCACACACTCTCCCACACACTCTCCCACACTCCCCCCACACACTCTCCCACACACACTCTCTCACACACTCTCACACAGCCTCACACACTCTCTCACTCTCTCTCACACACTCTCCCACACACTCCCACACACATTCCCACACACACTCTCTCACACACTCTCCCACACACTCTCCCACACACTCTCCCACACACTCCCACACGCACTCCCTCAGACACTCTCAGACAGCCTCACACACTCTCTCACACTCTCTCACAAACTCTCTCACACACTCCCACACACACTCCCTCAGACACTCTCAGACAGCCTCACACGCTCTCTCACACTCGCTCTCACACTCTCTCACACACTCTCTCACACACTCTCTCACACACTCACTCACAACTCTCCCACACACTCTCCCACACACTCTCCCACACATTCTCCCACACACTCCCACACACACACTCTCTCACACACTCTCACACACTCTCTCACACTCTCTCTCACACTCTCTATCACACACTCTCTCACACTCTCCCACACACTATCTCACACACTCTCACAGACTCTCCCACACTCTCCCACACACTCTCCCACAAACTGTCCGACACACACTTTCTTCCACACTCTGTCTCATACTCTCTCTCACACACACTCTCATACACTCTCATACACACTCTCATACTCTCTCTCACACACACTCTCCCACACTCCCCCCACACACTCTCCCACACACACTCTCTCACACACTCTCTCACACACTCTCTCACACTCTCTCTCACACACTCTCCCACACACTCTCCCACACACTCTCCCACACACACCCTCTCACACACTCTCCCACACCCTCTCCCACACACTCTCCCACACACTCTCCCACACACACTCCCATGCTCTCCCACACGCACTCCCTCAGACACTCTCAGACAGTCTCACACACTCTCTCACACTCACTCTCACACTCGCTCACACACTCTCTCACACACTCTCCCACACACTCTCCCACACACTCTCCCACGCACACTCTCCTCCATACTCTACCACACGCACTCCCTCAGACAGTCTCACAGACTCTCTCACACTCGCTCTCACACTCTCTCACACACTCTCTCACACTCTCCCACACACACTCTCCCACACACACTCTCCCACACACACTTTCCCACACATTCTGTCACACTCTTCCACACACTCTCTCCCACGCACTCTCTCACACACTCTCCCACACACTGTCTCACAAACACTCTCACACACACACTCTGACACACACACCCACACACTCTCACACACACTCTCACACACTCTCTCACACACTCTCCCACACACTCTCTCTCACACTCTCTCACACACTCTCCCACACACTCTCCCACACACTCTCATACACTGTCCCACACACTCTCTCACACACTCTCTCACACAGACTCTCCCACACACACTCCCACACACTCTCTCACACTCTCTCACACACGCTCTCCCACACACTCACACACTCTCCCACACTCTCTCACACACTTTCCCAGACACTCTCCCACACACTCTCCCACACACACTCTCCCACACACACTTTCCCACACAATCTGTCACACTCTTCCACACACTCTCTCTCACACACACTCTCTCACACATTCTCCCACACACTCTCTCTCACAGTCTCTCTCACAGTCTCTCACACTTTCACACACTCTCTCACACAGTCTCCCACACACTCTCTCACACTCTCCCACACACACTCTCCCACTCTCCCACACACACTCTCACACTCTCTCTCACACTCTCTCTCACACACTCTCCCACACACTCTCCCACACACTCTCACATACACACTCTCACACACACACTCTCACACACACACTCACACTCTCTCTCACACACTCTCGCACACACTCTCACACACACTTTCCCACACTCTCCCACACACTCACACACATTCTCACACACATACTCACACACTCTCTCACATACACACTCACACACACACGCTCTCACACTCTCACACACACTCTCACACACTCTCACACACTCTCTCCCACACACTCTCCCACACTCCCACACACTCTCTCACACTCTCTCTCACTCTCTCACACTCTCTCACACACTCTCCCACACAATGTCCCACACACTCTCCCTCACACACTCTCACACACACTCTCACACACTCTCCCACACACTCTCCCACACACTCTCCCACACACACTCTCTCACACACACACTCTCTCACACACTCTCACTCTCTGAGTCGCACACTCTCTCACACTCTCTCTCCCACACACTCTCACACTATCCCCCACACTCTCCCACACACACTCTCCCACATACTCTCTCTCACACACTCTCCCACACACACTCTCCCACACACTCACACACTCTCACACACACTCACACACACACTCACACACTCTCCCACACACTCTCTCACACACTCTCTCGCCCACACACTCTCTCACAAACTCTCTCGCACACTCTCTCGCACACACACTCTCTCACTCACTCTCCCACACACTCTCCCACACACTCTCACACTCTCCCACACACTCTTTCACCACACACTCTCTCACACTCTCACACACTCTCACACACACTCACACTCTCTCACACACTCTCTCACACACTCTCTCACACACTCTCACACACTCTCTCACACACTCCCTCACACACTCTCTCACACACTCTCCCACACACACTCTCCCACACACACTCTCCCACACACACTCTCCCACACACTCTCTCACCACACACTCTCACACACTCTCACACACTCTCACACTCTCTCACACACTCTCTCACACACTCTCACACACTCTCTCTCACACACTCTCTCACACACTCTCTCACACACTCTCTCACACACTCTCACACACTCTCTCACACTCTCTCACACACTCTCTCACACACTCTCTCACACACTCTCTCACACACACTCTCTCACACTCTCTCACACACTCTCACACACTCTCACACACACTATCACACACTCTCCCACACACTCTCTCACACACTCTCATACACTATTTCACACACTCTCTCACACACTCTCTCACTTTCTCACACTCTCTCACACACAATGACCCACACACTCTCCCTCACACACTCTCACACACTATCCCACACGCTCTCCCACACACTCTCCCACAGACTCTCCCACAGACTCTCCCACACACTCTGCCACACACTCTCCCACACGCTCTCCCACACACACTCTCACACACACACTCTCACACACACACTCTCACACACACCCTTTCCCACACACTCTCCCACACACTCTCACACACACTCTCCCACACGCTCTCCCACACACTCTCCCACACATCCTCCCACACACTCTCCCACACACTCTCACACACACACTCCCACACACTCTCCCACACACTCTCACACACACTCTCCCACACACTCTCTCACACACTCTCACACACTCTCTCGCACACTCTCTCACACACTCTCTCACACACTGTCACACACACACTCTCTCACACTCTCACACACACTGACACTCCCCCTCACACTCTCTCACACTCTCTCTCCCACTCTCTCAGACACCCTCGCGCACACTCTCTCACACACTCTCACACACACTATCACACACTCTCCCACACCCTCTCTCACACACTCTCTCATACACTCTTTCACACACTCTCTCACACACTCTCTCACTTTCTCACACTCTCTCACACACAATGACCCACACACTCTCCCTCACACACTCTCACACTCCCACATACACTCCCACACACTCTCATACACACTCTCACACACTCTCTCACTCACTCTCACACACACTCTCACACACACTCTCACACACACACTCTCTCACACACTCTCAAACACACTCTCACACACACACTCTCTCACACACTGACACTCCCTCTCACACTCTGTCACACTCTCTCTCCCACTCTCTCAGACACCCTCGCACACACTCTCTCACACACTCTCACACACACTCTCACACACTCTCCCACACACTCTCTCACACACTCTCTCACACACTCTCCCACACACTCCACCGCACTCTTACACACTCTCTCTCACAATCTCTCCCACACACACTCTCTCACACACTCTCACACTCTCTCTCACATTCTCTCACACACTCTCCCACACAATGTCCCACACACTCTCCCACACTCCCCCCACACACTCTCCCACACACACTCTCTCACACTCTCTCACACAGTCTCACACACTGTCTCACTCTCTCTCACACACTCTCCCACACACTCTCCCACACACACTCCCACACACACTCTCTCACACACTCTCCCACACACTCTCCCACACACTCCCACACGCACTCCCTCAGACACTCTCAGACAGCCTCACACACTCTCTCACACTCTCTCACACACTCCCACACGCACTCCCTCAGACACTCTCAGACAGCCTCACACGCTCTCTCACACTCGCTCTCACACTCTCTCACACACTCTCTCACACACTCTCTCACACACTCTCTCACAACTCTCCCACACACTCTCCCACACACTCTCCCACACATTCTCCCACACACTCCCACACACACACTCTCTCACACACTCTCACACTCTCTCTCACACTCTCTCTCACACACTCTAACACACACTCTCTCACGCTCTCCCACACACTATCTCACACACTCTCACAGACTCTCCCACACTCTGCCACACACTCTCCCACAAACTGTCCGACACACACTCTCTTCCACACTCTGTCTCATACTCTCTCTCACACACACTCTCATACACTCTCATACACACTCTCATACTCTCTCTCACACACACTCTCCCACACTCCCCCCACACACACTCCCACACACACTCTCTCACACACTCTCTCACACTCTCTCTCACACACTCTGCCACGCACTCTCCCACACACGCTCCCACACACACCCTCCCACACACTCTCCCACACACTCTCCCACACACTCTCCCACACACACTCCCATACTCTCCCACACACACTCCCTCAGACACTCTCAGACAGTCTCACAAACTCTCTCACACTCGCTCTCACACTCGCTCACACACTCTCTCACACACTCTCTCACACACTCTCCCACACACTCTCCCACACACTCTCAAACACTGTCCCACACACTCTCTCACACACTCTCTCACACAGACTCTCCCACACACACTCCCACACACTCTCTCACACTCTCCCACACACTCTCTCACACACTCTCACACACTCTCTCACACACTCTCTCACACACTCTCTCACACACTCTCCCACACACTCTCACACACACTGACACTCCCTCTCACACTCTCTCACACTCTCTCTCCCACTCTCTCAGACACCTTCGCACACACTCTCCCACACACACTCTCACACACTCTCATACACTATTTCACACACTCTCTCACACACTCTCTCACTTTCTCACACTCTCTCATACACAATGACCCACACACTCTCCCTCACACACTCTCACACTCTCTCACACACACTCTCACACACTATCCCACACGCTCTCCCACACGCATTCCCACACACTCTCCCACACACTCTCCCACACGCTCTCCCACACACTCTCCCACACGCTCTCCCACACGCTCTCCCACACACTCTCCCACACACTCTCACACACACTCTCACACACACACTCCCACACACTCTCTCACACACTCTCCCACACACTCTCCCACACACTCTCCCACACAATGTCCCACACACTCTCCCACACACACTCTCACACACTCTCCCACACTCTCTCCCACACACTCTCCCAATCACTCTCCCACACACACTCTCTCACACACACACTCTCTCACGCACTCTCACTCTCTGATTCGCACACTCTCTCACACTCTCTCTCCCACACACTCTCACACTCTCCCCCACACACTCTCCCACACACTCACACACACACTCACACACTCTCACACACACTCCCACACCCTCTCCCACACACTCTCTCACACACTCTCTCGCACACACTCTCTCATACACTCTCTCGCACACTCTCTCTCACACTCTCTCTCACACACTCTCCCACACACACTCTCCCACACACTCACACACACACTCACACACACACTCCCGCACATACTCCCACACACTCTCCCACACACTCTCCCACACACTCTCCCACACACTCTCACACACTCTCCCACACACTCTCACACACACACTCCCACACACTCTCACACACACTCTCACACACTCTCTCACACACTCTCTCACACACTCTCACACACACACTCTCTCACACTCTCCCACACACTCTCACACACACTGACACTCCCTCTCACACTCTCTCACACTCTCCCTCCCACTCTCTCAGACACCCTCGCACACACTCTCTCACACACTCTCTCACTCTCACACACACTCTCACACACTCTCCCACACACTCTCTCACACACTCTCTCACACACTCTCTCACACACTCTCCCATACACTCTCATACTCTCTCTCACACACACTCTCCCACACTCCCCCCACACACTCTCCCACACACACTCTCTCACACACTCTCTCACACTCTCTCACACTCTCTCTCACACTCTCTCTCACACGCTCTCCCACACACTCTCCCACACACACTCTCCCACACAATGTCCCACACACTCTCCCACACACTCTCCCATACTCTCCCACACGCACTCCCTCAGACACTCTCAGACAGTCTCACACACTCTCTCACACTCGCTCTCACACTCGCTCACACACTCGCTCACACACTCTCTCACACACTCTCCCACACACTCTCCCACACACTCTGCCACACACACTCTCCCCCTTACTCTCCCACACGCACTCCCTCAGACCGTCTCACAGACTCTCTCACACTCGCTCTCAAACTCTCTCACACACTCTCTCACACTGTCCCACACACACTCTCCCACACACACTCTCCCACACACACTTTCCCATACATTCTGTCACACTCTTCCACACGCTCTCTCCCACACACTCTCTCCCACACTCTCCCACACACTGTCTCACAAACACTCTCACACACACACTCTCACACACTCCCTCACACACTCCCACACACTGTCTCACAAACACTCTCACACACACTCTCTCTCACACACACTCTCTCACACACACTCTCTCACACATTCTCCCACACACTCTCACACTCTCTCTCACAGTCTCTCACACTTTCACACACTCTCTCACACACTTTCACACACTCTCTCACACACTCTCCCACACACACTCTCACACACTCTCTCTCACACTCTCTCACACACTCTCCCACACACTCCCCCACACACTCTCTCACACTCTCTCACACACTCTCCCACACACTCTCTCACACACTCTCACACACACTCTCACACACACTCTCACACACACACTCTCTCACACACTCTCAAACACACTCTCACACACACACTCTCTCACACACTGACACTCCCTCTCACACTCTGTCACACTCTCTCTCCCACTCTCTCAGACACCCTCGCACACACTCTCTCACACACTCTCACACACACTCTCACACACTCTCCCACACACTCTCTCACACACTCTCTCACACACTCTCCCACACACTCCACCGCACTCTTACACACTCTCTCTCACAATCTCTCCCACACACACTCTCTCACACACTCTCACACTCTCTCTCACATTCTCTCACACACTCTCCCACACAATGTCCCACACACTCTCCCACACTCCCCCCACACACTCTCCCACACACACTCTCTCACACACTCTCCCACACACACTCCCACACACACTCTCTCACACACTCTCCCACACACTCTCCCACACACACTCCCACACACACTCTCTCACACACTCTCCCACACACTCTCCCACACACTCCCACACGCACTCCCTCAGACACTCTCAGACAGCCTCACACACTCTCTCACACTCTCTCACACACTCCCACACGCACTCCCTCAGACACTCTCAGACAGCCTCACACGCTCTCTCACACTCGCTCTCACACTCTCTCACACACTCTCTCACACACTCTCTCACACACTCTCTCACAACTCTCCCACACACTCTCCCACACACTCTCCCACACATTCTCCCACACACTCCCACACACACACTCTCTCACACACTCTCACACTCTCTCTCACACTCTCTCTCACACACTCTAACACACACTCTCTCACGCTCTCCCACACACTATCTCACACACTCTCACAGACTCTCCCACACTCTGCCACACACTCTCCCACAAACTGTCCGACACACACTCTCTTCCACACTCTGTCTCATACTCTCTCTCACACACACTCTCATACACTCTCATACACACTCTCATACTCTCTCTCACACACACTCTCCCACACTCCCCCCACACACACTCCCACACACACTCTCTCACACACTCTCTCACACTCTCTCTCACACACTCTGCCACGCACTCTCCCACACACGCTCCCACACACACCCTCCCACACACTCTCCCACACACTCTCCCACACACTCTCCCACACACACTCCCATACTCTCCCACACACACTCCCTCAGACACTCTCAGACAGTCTCACAAACTCTCTCACACTCGCTCTCACACTCGCTCACACACTCTCTCACACACTCTCTCACACACTCTCCCACACACTCTCCCACACACTCTCCCACACACTCTCCCACACACACTCTCCCCCATACTCTACCACACGCACTCCCTCAGACAGTCTCACAGACTCTCTCACACTCGCTCTCACACTCTCTCACACACTCTCTCACACTCTCCCACACACACTCTCCCACACACACTCTCCCACACACACTTTCCCACACATTCTGTCACACTCTTCCACACACTCTCTCCCACACACTCTCTCACACACTCTCCCACACACTGTCTCACAAACACTCTCACACACACACTCTCACACACACACCCACACACTCTCACACACACTCTCACACACTCCCACACACACTCCCACACACTCTCTCACACACTCTCCCACACACTCTCTCACACACTCTCTCTCACACTCTCTCACACACTCTCCCACACACTCTCCCACACACTCTCATACACTGTCCCACACACTCTCTCACACACTCTCTCACACAGACTCTCCCACACACACTCCCACACACTCTCTCACACTCTCCCACACACTCTCTCACACACTCTCACACACTCTCTCACACACTCTCTCACACACTCTCTCACACACTCTCCCACACACTCTCACACACACTGACACTCCCTCTCACACTCTCTCACACTCTCTCTCCCACTCTCTCAGACACCTTCGCACACACTCTCCCACACACACTCTCACACACTCTCATACACTATTTCACACACTCTCTCACACACTCTCTCACTTTCTCACACTCTCTCATACACAATGACCCACACACTCTCCCTCACACACTCTCACACTCTCTCACACACACTCTCACACACTATCCCACACGCTCTCCCACACGCATTCCCACACACTCTCCCACACACTCTCCCACACGCTCTCCCACACACTCTCCCACACGCTCTCCCACACGCTCTCCCACACACTCTCCCACACACTCTCACACACACTCTCACACACACACTCCCACACACTCTCTCACACACTCTCCCACACACTCTCCCACACACTCTCCCACACAATGTCCCACACACTCTCCCACACACACTCTCACACACTCTCCCACACTCTCTCCCACACACTCTCCCAATCACTCTCCCACACACACTCTCTCACACACACACTCTCTCACGCACTCTCACTCTCTGATTCGCACACTCTCTCACACTCTCTCTCCCACACAATCTCACACTCTCCCCCACACACTCTCCCACACACTCACACACACACTCACACACTCTCACACACACTCCCACACACTCTCCCACACACTCTCTCACACACTCTCTCGCACACACTCTCTCATACACTCTCTCGCACACTCTCTCTCACACTCTCTCTCACACACTCTCCCACACACACTCTCCCACACACTCACACACACACTCACACACACACTCCCGCACATACTCCCACACACTCTCCCACACACTCTCCCACACACTCTCCCACACACTCTCACACACTCTCCCACACACTCTCACACACACACTCCCACACACTCTCACACACACTCTCACACACTCTCTCACACACTCTCTCACACACTCTCACACACACACTCTCTCACACTCTCCCACACACTCTCACACACACTGACACTCCCTCTCACACTCTCTCACACTCTCCCTCCCACTCTCTCAGACACCCTCGCACACACTCTCTCACACACTCTCTCACTCTCACACACACTCTCACACACTCTCCCACACACTCTCTCACACACTCTCTCACACACTCTCTCACACACTCTCCCATACACTCTCATACTCTCTCTCACACACACTCTCCCACACTCCCCCCACACACTCTCCCACACACACTCTCTCACACACTCTCTCACACTCTCTCACACTCTCTCTCACACTCTCTCTCACACGCTCTCCCACACACTCTCCCACACACACTCTCCCACACAATGTCCCACACACTCTCCCACACACTCTCCCATACTCTCCCACACGCACTCCCTCAGACACTCTCAGACAGTCTCACACACTCTCTCACACTCGCTCTCACACTCGCTCACACACTCTCTCACACACTCTCTCACACACTCTCCCACACACTCTCCCACACACTCTGCCACACACACTCTCCCCCTTACTCTCCCACACGCACTCCCTCAGACCGTCTCACAGACTCTCTCACACTCGCTCTCAAACTCTCTCACACACTCTCTCACACTGTCCCACACACACTCTCCCACACACACTCTCCCACACACACTTTCCCATACATTCTGTCACACTCTTCCACACGCTCTCTCCCACACACTCTCTCCCACACTCTCCCACACACTGTCTCACAAACACTCTCACACACACACTCTCACACACTCCCTCACACACTCCCACACACTGTCTCACAAACACTCTCACACACACTCTCTCTCACACACACTCTCTCACACACACTCTCTCACACATTCTCCCACACACTCTCACACTCTCTCTCACAGTCTCTCACACTTTCACACACTCTCTCACACACTTTCACACACTCTCTCACACACTCTCCCACACACACTCTCACACACTCTCTCTCACACTCTCTCACACACTCTCCCACACACTCCCCCACACACTCTCTCACACTCTCTCACACACTCTCCCACACACTCTCACACACACTCTCCCACACACTCTCACACACTCTCACACACTCTCTCACACACTCTCTCACACACACTCTCACACTCTCTCACACACTCTCTCACACACTCTCACACACACTCTCACACACTATCCCACACGCTCTCCCACACGCTTACCCACACACTCTCCCACACACTCTCCCACACGCTCTCCCACACGCTCTCCCACACACTCTCTCACACACTCTCCCACACACTCTCCCACACACACTCTCACACGCTCTCCCACACACACTCTCACACACACACTCCCACACACTCTCTCACACACTCTCACACACTCTCTCACACACTCTCTCACACACTCTCTCACACACTCTGGCACACACTCTCTCACACACTCTCACACACTCTCACACACACTATCACACACTCTCCCACACACTCTCTCACACACTCTCATACACTATTTCACACACTCTCTCACACACTCTCTCACTTTCTCACACTCTCTCACACACAATGACCCACACACTCTCCCTCACACACTCTCACACTCTCTCACACACACTCTCACACACTATCCCACACGCTCTCCCACACGCTTTCCCACACACTCTCCCACACACTCTCCCACTGCTCTCCCACACACTCTCCCACACACTCTCCCACACACTCTCCCACACACTCTCTCACACACTCTCCCACACTCTCTCCCACACGCACTCCCACACACTCTCCCACACACACTCTCACACACACACTCTCACACACACTCTGCCACACACTCTCCCACACACTCTCCCACACACTCTCACACACACTCTCACACACACACTCCCACACACTCTCCCACACACTGACACTCCCTCTCACACTCTCTCACACACTCTCATACACTATTTCACACACTCTCTCACACACTCTCTCACTTTCTCACACTCTCTCACACACAATGACCCACACACTCTCACTCACACACTCTCACACTCTCTCACACACACTCTCTCACACTATCCCACACGCTCTCCCACACGCTTTCCCACACACTCTCCCACACACTCTCCCACTGCTCTCCCACACACTCTCCCACACACTCTCCCACACACTCTCTCACACACTCTCCCACACTCTCTCCCACACGCTCTCCCACACACACTCTCACACACACACTCTCACACACACTCTCACACACACTCTCCCACACACTCTCACACACACTCTCTCACACACTCTCACACACACTCTCCCACACACTGACATTCCCTCTCACACTCTCTCACACTCTCTCTCCCACTCTCTCAGACACCCTCGCGCACACTCTCTCACACACTCTCACACACTCTCACACACACTATCACACACTCTCCCACACACTCTCTCACACACTCTCTCATACACTCTTTCACACACTCTCTCACACACACACTCTCTCACTTTCTCACACTCTCTCACACACAATGACCCACACACTCTCCCTCACACACTCTCACACTCCCACACACACTCCCACACACTCTCACACACACTCTCACACACTCTCTCACACACTCTCTCACACACTCTCTCACACACTCTCACACACACTCTCACACACACTCTCACACACACACTCTCTCACACTCTCCCACACACTCTCACACACACTGACACTCCCTCTCACACTCTCTCACACTCTCTCTCCCACTCTCTCAGACACCCTCGCACACACTCTCTCACACACTCTCACACACACTCTCACACACTCTCCCACACACTCTCTCACACACTCTCTCACACACTCTCTCACTCACTCTCCCACACACTCTCCCACACGCTCTCCCACACACACTCTCACACACACACTCTCACACACACTCTCACACACACTCTCCCACACACTCTCACACACACTCTCTCACACACTCTCACACACACTCTCCCACACACTGACATTCCCTCTCACACTCTCTCACACTCTCTCTCCCACTCTCTCAGACACCCTCGCGCACACTCTCTCACACACTCTCACACACTCTCACACACACTATCACACACTCTCCCACACACTCTCTCACACACTCTCTCATACACTCTTTCACACACTCTCTCACACACACACTCTCTCACTTTCTCACACTCTCTCACACACAATGACCCACACACTCTCCCTCACACACTCTCACACTCCCACACACACTCCCACACACTCTCACACACACTCTCACACACTCTCTCACACACTCTCTCACACACTCTCTCACACACTCTCACACACACTCTCACACACACTCTCACACACACACTCTCTCACACTCTCCCACACACTCTCACACACACTGACACTCCCTCTCACACTCTCTCACACTCTCTCTCCCACTCTCTCAGACACCCTCGCACACACTCTCTCACACACTCTCAAACACACTCTCACACACTCTCCCACACACTCTCTCACACACTCTCTCACACACTCTCTCACTCACTCTCCCACACACTCTCCCACACGCTCTCCCACACACACTCTCCCACACACACTCTCTCACACACTCTCCCACCCAATGTCCCACACACTCTCCCACACACTCTCCCACACACACTCCCATACTCTCCCACACGCACTCCCTCAGACACTCTCAGACAGTCTCACACACTCTCTCACACTCGCTCTCACACTCGCTCACACACTCTCTCACACACTCTCTCACACACTCTCTCACACACTCTCCCACACACTCTCCCACACACACTCTCCCCCATACTCTCCCACACGCACTCCCTCAGACAGTCTCACAGACTCTCTCACACTCGCTCTCACACTCTCTCACACACTCTCTCACACACTCTCTCACACACTCTCCCACACACACTCTCCCACACACACTCTCCCACACACACTTTCCCACACATTCTGTCACACTCTTCAAAACACTCTCTCCCACACACTCTCTCACACACTCTCCCACACACTGTCTCACAAACACTCTCACACACACACTCTCACACACACACTTTCCCACACAATCTGTCACACTCTTCCACAAACTCTCTCTCACACACACTCTCTCACACATTCTCCCACACACTCTCACACTCTCTCATACACTCTCCCACACACTCTCTCACACTCTCCCACACACACTCTCACACTCTCCCACAGACTCTCTCACACACACTCTCCCACACACTCTCACATACACATTCTCACACACACACTCTCACACACATACTCACACTCTCTCTCACACTCTCACACACACTCTCACACACACTCTCACACACACTTTCCCACCCTCTCCCACACACTCACACACATTCTCACACACAATCTCACCCACTCTCTCACATACACACTCACACACACACACTCTCACACACTCTCGCACTCTCACACACACTCTCACACACTCTCTCCCACACACTCTCCCACACTCTCTCACACTCTCTCACACATTCTCCCACACACACACACACACTCTCCCACACACTCTCTCACTCTCTCACACTCTCTCACACAATGTCCCACACACTCTCCCACACACTCTCCCACACACTCTCTCACACACTCTCTCACACACACACTCTCTCACGCACTCTCACTCTCTGATTCGCACACTCTCTCACACTCTCTCTCCCACACACTCTCACACTCTCCCCCACACACTCTCCCACACACTCACACACACACTCACACACTCTCACACACACTCCCACACACTCTCCCACACACTCCCTCACACACTCTCTCGCACACACTCTCTCATACACTCTCTCGCACACTCTCTCTCACACTCTCTCTCACACACTCTCCCACACACACTCTCCCACACACTCACACACACACTCACACACACACTCCCGCACATACTCCCACACACACTCTCCCACACACTCTCCCACACACTCTCACACACTCTCCCACACACTCTCACACACACACTCCCACACACTCTCACACACACTCTCACACACTCTCTCACACACTCTCTCACACACTCTCTCACACACTCTCACACACACACTCTCTCACACTCTCCCACACACTCTCACACACACTGACACTCCCTCTCACACTCTCTCACACTCTCCCTCCCACTCTCTCAGACACCCTCGCACACACTCTCTCACACACTCTCTCACTCTCACACACACTCTCACACACTCTCCCACACACTCTCTCACACACTCTCTCACACACTCTCTCACACACTCTCCCATACACTCTCATACACACTCTCATACTCTCTCTCACACACACTCTCCCACACTCCCCCCACACACTCTCCCACACACACTCTCTCACACACTCTCTCACACTCTCTCACACTCTCTCTCACACTCTCTCTCACACGCTCTCCGACACACTCTCCCACACACACTCTCCCACACAATGTCCCACACACTCTCCCACACACTCTCCCATACTCTCCCACACGCACTCCCTCAGACACTCTCAGACAGTCTCACACACTCTCTCACACTCGCTCTCACACTCGCTCACACACTCTCTCACACACTCTCTCACACACTCTCCCACACACTCTCCCACACACTCTGCCACACACACTCTCCCCCATACTCTCCCACACGCACTCCCTCAGACCGTCTCACAGACTCTCTCACACTCGCTCTCAAACTCTCTCACACACTCTCTCACACTGTCCCACACACACTCTCCCACACACACTCTCCCACACACACTTTCCCATACATTCTGTCACACTCTTCCACACGCTCTCTCCCACACACTCTCTCCCACACACTCACACACACACTCACACACACACTCCCGCACATACTCCCACACACACTCTCCCACACACTCTCCCACACACTCTCACACACACACTCTCACACACTCCCTCACACACTCCCACACACTGTCTCACAAACACTCTCACACACACTCTCTCTCACACACTCTCTCTCACACACACTCTCTCACACACACTCTCTCACACATTCTCCCACACACTCTCTCACACACACACTCTCTCACACACTCTCACTCTCTGATTCGCACACTCTCTCACACTCTCTCTGCCACACACTCTCACACTCTCCCCCACACTCTCCCACACACACTCTCCCACACACACTCTCACACACTCTCCCACGCACTCTCCCACACACTCTCCCACACACTCTCCCACACACTCTCCCACACACTCCCTCACACACACTCTCTCACACACACACTCTCTCACACACTCTCACTCTCTGATTCGCACACTCTCTCACACTCTCTCTCACACACTCTCTCACACTCTCCCACACACGCTCTCCCACACACACTCTCCCACACACACTTTCCCATACATTCTGTCACACTCTTCCACACGCTCTCTCCCACACACTCTCTCCCACACTCTCCCACACACTGTCTCACAAACACTCTCACACACACTCCCACACACACTCCCACACACTGTCTCACAAACACTCTCACACACACTCTCTCTCACACACTCTCTCTCACACACACTCTCTCACACACACTCTCTCACACATTCTCCCACACACTCTCACACTCTCTCTCACAGTCTCTCACACTTTCACACACTCTCTCACACACTTTCACACACTCTCTCACACACTCTCCCACACACACTCTCACACACTCTCTCTCACACTCTCTCACACACTCTCCCACACACTCCCCCACACACTCTCTCACACTCTCTCACACACTCTCCCACACACTCTCACACACACTCTCCCACACACTCTCACAGACTCTCACACACTCTCTCACACACACTCTCACACTCTCTCACACACTCTCTCACACACTCTCACACACACTCTCACACACTATCCCACACGCTCTCCCACACGCTTTCCCACACACTCTCCCACACACTCTCCCACACGCTCTCCCACACGCTCTCCCACACACTCTCCCACACGCTCTCCCACACGCTCTCCCACACACTCTCTCACACACTCTCCCACACACCCTCCCACACACTCTCCCACACGCTCTCCCACACACACTCTCACACGCTCTCCCACACACACTCTCACACACACACTCC
The DNA here is from genome assembly GCF_047496885.1 of Scyliorhinus torazame. Lineage (NCBI taxonomy): Eukaryota > Metazoa > Chordata > Chondrichthyes > Carcharhiniformes > Scyliorhinidae > Scyliorhinus > Scyliorhinus torazame. The sequence goes on from NC_092716.1 coordinate 5,366,480, forward strand.
CACACACTCTCTCACACACTCTCACACACTCTCTCACACACTCTCTCACACACTCTCTCACACACTCTGGCACACACTCTCTCACATACTCTCACACACTCTCACACACACTATCACACACTCTCCCACACACTTTCTCACACACTCTCATACACTATTTCACACACTCTCTCACACACTCTCTCACTTTCTCACACTCTCTCACACACAATGACCCACACACTCTCACACTCTCTCACACACACTCTCACACACTATCCCACACGCTCTCCCACATGCTTTCCCACACAATCTCCCACACACTCTCCCACTGCTCTCCCACACACTCTCCCACACACTCTCCCACACACTCTCTCACACTCTCTCACACACACACTCACACACTCTCCCACACACTCTCCCACACGCTCTCCCACACACTCTCTCACACACTCTCCCACACTCTCTCCCACACGCTCTCCCACACACACTCTCACACACACACTCTCACACACACACTCTCACACACACTCTCCCACACACTCTCCCACACACTCTCACACACACTCTCACACACACACTCCCACACACTCTCCCACACACTGACACTCCCTCTCACACTCTCTCACACACTCTCATACACTATTTCACACACTCTCTCACACACTCTCTCACTTTCTCACACTCTCTCACACACAATGACCCACACACTCTCCCTCACACACTCTCACACTCTCTCACACACACTCTCACACACTATCCCACACGCTTTCCCACACACTCTCCCACACACTCTCCCACTGCTCTCCCACACACTCTCCCACACACTCTCTCACACACTCTCCCACACTCTCTCCCACACGCTCTCCCACACACACTCTCACACACACACTCTCACACACACTCTCACACACACTCTCCCACACACTCTCACACACACTCTCTCACACACTCTCACACACACTCTCCCACACACTGACACTCCCTCTCACACTCTCTCACACTCTCTCTCCCACTCTCTCAGACACCCTCGCGCACACTCTCTCACACACTCTCACACACTCTCACACACACTATCACACACTCTCCCACACACTCTCTCACACACTCTCTCATACACTCTTTCACACACTCTCTCACACACACACTCTCTCACTTTCTCACACTCTCTCACACACAATGACCCACACACTCTCCCTCACACACTCTCACACTCCCACACACACTCCCACACACTCTCACACACACTCTCACACACTCTCTCACACACTCTCTCACACACTCTCACACACACTCTCACACACACTCACACACACACTCTCTCACACTCTCCCACACACTCTCACACACACTGACACTCCCTCTCACACTCTCTCACACTCTCTCTCCCACTCTCTCAGACACTCTCGCACACACTCTCTCACACACTCTCACACACACTCTCACACACTCTCTCACACACTCTCTCACACACTCTCTCACACACTCTCTCACTCACTCTCCCACACACTCTCCCACACGCTCTCCCACACACACTCTCCCACACACACTCTCTCACACACTCTCCCACCCAATGTCCCACACACTCTCCCACACACTCTCCCACACACACTCCCATACTTTCCCACACGCACTCCCTCAGACACTCTCAGACAGTCTCACACACTCTCTCACACTCGCTCTCACACTCGCTCACACACTCTCTCACACACTCTCTCACACACTCTCTCACACACTCTCCCACACACTCTCCCACACACTCTCCCACACACACTCTCCCCCATACTCTCCCACACGCACTCCCTCAGACAGTCTCACAGACTCTCTCACACTCGCTCTCACACTCTCTCACACACTCTCTCACACACTCTCTCACACACTCTCCCACACACACTCTCCCACACACACTCTCCCACACACACTCTCCCACACACACTTGCCCACACATTCTGTCACACTCTTCAAAACACTCTCTCCCACACACTCTCTCACACACTCTCCCACACACTGTCTCACAAACACTCTCACACACACACTCTCACACACACACTTTCCCACACAATCTGTCACACTCTTCCACAAACTCTCTCTCACACACACTCTCTCACACATTCTCCCACACACTCTCACACTCTCTCCCACACTCTCCCACACACTCTCTCACACTCTCCCACACACACTCTCACACTCTCCCACAGACTCTCTCACACACACTCTCCCACACACTCTCACATACACATTCTCACACACACACTCTCACACACATACTCACACTCTCTCTCACACTCTCACACACACTCTCAAACACACTCTCACACACACTTTCCCACCCTCTCCCACACACTCACACACATTCTCACACACATTCTCACCCACTCTCTCACATACACACTCACACACACACACTCTCACACACTCTCACACTCTCATACACACTCTCACACACTCTCTCCCACACACTCTCCCACACTCTCTCACACTCTCTCACACATTCTCCCACACACACTCACACACTCTCCCACACACTCTCTCACTCTCTCACACTCTCTCACACACTCTCCCACACAATGTCCCACACACTCTCCCACACACTCTCCCACACACTCTCCCACACACTCTCTCACACACACACTCTCTCACACACTCTCACTCTCTGATTCGCACACTCTCTCACACTCTCTCTGCCACACACTCTCACACTCTCCCCCACACTCTCCCACACACACTCTCCCACACACACTCTCACACACTCTCCCACGCACTCTCCCACACACTCTCCCACACACTCTCCCACACACTCTCCCACACACTCCCTCACACACACTCTCTCACACACACACTCTCTCACACACTCTCACTCTCTGATTCGCACACTCTCTCACACTCTCTCTCACACACTCTCTCACACTCTCCCACACACACTCTCCCACACACACTCTCCCACACACACTTTCCCATACATTCTGTCACACTCTTCCACACGCTCTCTCCCACACACTCTCTCCCACACTCTCCCACACACTGTCTCACAAACACTCTCACACACACACTCTCACACACTCCCACACACACTCCCACACACTGTCTCACAAACACTCTCACACACACTCTCTTTCACACACTCTCTCTCACACACACTCTCTCACACACACTCTCTCACACATTCTCCCACACACTCTCAAACTCTCTCTCACAGTCTCTCACACTTTCACACACTCTCTCACACACTTTCACACACTCTCTCACACACTCTCCCACACACACTCCCACACACTCTCTCTCACACTCTCTCACACACTCTCCCACACACTCCCCCACACACTCTCTCACACTCTCTCACACACTCTCCCACACACTCTCACACACACTCTCCCACACACTCTCACACACTCTCACACACTCTCTCACACACTCTCTCACACACACTCTCACACTCTCTCACACACTCTCTCACACACTCTCACACACACTCTCACACACTATCCCACACGCTCTCCCACACGCTTTCCCACACACTCTCCCACACACTCTCCCACACGCTCTCCCACACGCTCTCCCACACACACTCTCCCACACGCTCTCCCACACACACTCTCACACGCTCTCCCACACACACTCTCACACACACACTCCCACACACTCTCTCACACACTCTCACACACTCTCTCACACACTCTCCCACACACTCTCCCACACACTCTCCCACACACTCTCCCACACACTCCCTCACACACACTCTCTCACACACACACTCTCTCACACACTCTCACTCTCTGATTCGCACACTCTCTCACACTCTCTCTCACACACTCTCTCACACTCTCCCACACACACTCTCCCACACACACTCTCCCACACACACTTTCCCATACATTCTGTCACACTCTTCCACACGCTCTCTCCCACACACTCTCTCCCACACTCTCCCACACACTGTCTCACAAACACTCTCACACACTCCCACACACACTCCCACACACTGTCTCACAAACACTCTCACACACACTCTCTCACACACACTCTCTCACACATTCTCCCACACACTCTCACACTCTCTCTCACAGTCTCTCACACTTTCACACACTCTCTCACACACTTTCACACACTCTCTCACACACTCTCCCACACACACTCCCACACACTCTCTCTCACACTCTCTCACACACTCTCCCACACACTCCCCCACACACTCTCTCACACTCTCTCACACACTCTCCCACACACTCTCACACACACTCTCCCACACACTCTCACACACTCTCACACACTCTCTCACACACTCTCTCACACACACTCTCACACTCTCTCACACACTCTCTCACACACTCTCACACACACTCTCACACACTATCCCACACGCTCTCCCACACGCTTTCCCACACACTCTCCCACACACTCTCCCACACGCTCTCCCACACGCTCTCCCACACACTCTCTCACACACTCTCCCACACACTCTCCCACACGCTCTCCCACACACACTCTCACACGCTCTCCCACACACACTCTCACACACACACTCCCACACACTCTCTCACACACTCTCACACACTCTCTCACACACTCTCTCACACACTCTCTCACACACTCTGGCACACACTCTCTCACACACTCTCACACACTCTCATACACTATTTCACACACTCTCTCACACACTCTCTCACTTTCTCACACTCTCTCACACACAATGACCCACACACTCTCCCTCACACACTCTCACACTCTCTCACACACACTCTCACGCACTATCCCACACGCTCTCCCACACGCTTTCCCACACACTCTCCCAAACACTCTCCCACTGCTCTCCCACACACCCTCCCACACACTCTCCCACACACTCTCTCACACACTCTCTCACACACTCTCCCACACGCTCTCCCACACACTCTCCCACACACTCTCCCACACACTCTCTCACACACTCTCTCACACTCTCTCCCACACGCTCTCCCACACACACTCTCCCACACACACTCTCACACACACACTCTCACACACACTCTCACACACACTCTCCCACACACTCTCACACACACTCTCTCACACACTCTCCCACACTCTCTCCCACACCCTCTCCCACACACTCTCACACACACACTCGCACACACACACTCTCACACACACTCTCACACACACTCTCCCACATACACTCTCCCACACACACTCTCCCACACACACTTTCCCACACATTCTGTCACACTCTTCAAAACACTCTCTCCCACACACTCTCTCACACACTCTCCCACACACTGTCTCACAAACACTCTCACACACACACTCTCACACACACACTTTCCCACACAATCTGTCACACTCTTCCACAAACTCTCTCTCACACACACTCTCTCCCACATTCTCCCACACACTCTCACACTCTCTCACACACTCTCCCACACACTCTCTCACACTCTCCCACACACACTCTCACACTCTCCCACAGACTCTCTCACACACACTCTCCCACACACTCTCACATACACATTCTCACACACACACTCTCACACACATACTCACACTCTCTCTCACACTCTCACACACACTCTCACACACACTCTCACACACACTTTCCCACTCTCTCCCACACTCTCCCACACACTCTCACACACACTCTCTCACACACTCTCACACACACTCTCCCACACACTGACACTCCCTCTCACACTCTCTCACACTCTCTCTCCCACTCTCTCAGACACCCTCGCGCACACTCTCTCACACACTCTCACACACTCTCACACACACTATCACACACTCTCCCACACACTCTCTCACACACTCTCTCAAACACTCTTTCACACACTCTCTCACACACACACTCTCTCACTTTCTCACACTCTCTCACACACAATGACCCACACACTCTCCCTCACACACTCTCACACTCCCACACACACTCCCACACACTCTCACACACACTCTCACACACTCTCTCACACACTCTCTCACACACTCTCACACACACTCTCACACACACTCACACACACACTCTCTCACACTCTCCCACACACTCTCACACACACTGACACTCCCTCTCACACTCTCTCACACTCTCTCTCCCACTCTCTCAGACACTCTCGCACACACTCTCTCACACACTCTCACACACACTCTCACACACTCTCCCACACACTCTCTCACACACTCTCTCACACACTATCTCACTCACCCTCCCACACACTCTCCCACACGCTCTCCCACACACACTCTCCCACACACACTCTCTCACACACTCTCCCACCCAATGTCCCACACACTCTCCCACACACTCTCCCACACACACTCCCATACTCTCCCACACGCACTCCCTCAGACACTCTCAGACAGTCTCACACACTCTCTCACACTCGCTCTCACACTCGCTCACACACTCTCTCACACACTCTCTCACACACTCTCTCACACACTCTCCCACACACACTCCCACACACACTCTCCCCCATACTCTCCCACACGCACTCCCTCAGACAGTCTCACAGACTCTCTCACACTCGCTCTCACACTCTCTCACACACTCTCTCACACACTCTCTCACACACTCTCCCACACACACTCTCCCACACACACTCTCCCACACACACTCTCCCACACACACTTTCCCACACATTCTGTCACACTCTTCAAAACACTCTCTCCCACACACTCTCTCACACACTCTCCCACACACTGTCTCACAAACACTCTCACACACACACTCTCACACACACACTTTCCCACACAATCTGTCACACTCTTCCACAAACTCTCTCTCACACACACTCTCTCACACATTCTCCCACACACTCTCACACTCTCTCACACACTCTCCCACACACTCTCTCACACTCTCCCACACACACTCTCCCACTCTCCCACAGACTCTCTCACACACACTCTCACACACACTCTCACATACACATTCTCACACACACACTCTCACACACATACTCACACTCTCTCTCACACTCTCACACACACTCTCACACACACTCTCACACACACTTTCCCACCCTCTCCCACACACTCACACACATTCTCACACACATTCTCACCCACTCTCTCACATACACACTCACACACACACACTCTCACACACTCTCACACTCTCACACACACTCTCACACACTCTCTTCCACACACTCTCCCACACTCTCTCACACTCTCTCACACATTCTCCCACACACACTCACACACTCTCCCACACACTCTCTCACTCTCTCACACTCTCTCACACACTCTCCCACACAATGTCCCACACACTCTCCCACACACTCTCCCACACATTTCCCACACACTCTCTCACACACACACTCTCTCACACACTCTCACTCTCTGATTCGCACACTCTCTCACACTCTCTCTGCCACACACTCTCACACTCTCCCCCACACTCTCCCACACACACTCTCCCACACACACTCTCACACACTCTCCCACGCACTCTCCCACACACTCTCCCACACACTCTCCCACACACTCCCTCACACACACTCTCTCACACACACACTCTCTCACACACTCTCACTCTCTGATTCGCACACTCTCTCACACTCTCTCTCCCACACACTCTCACACTCTCCCCCACACTCTCCCACACACACTCTCCCACACACACTCTCACACTCTCTCTCACACTCTCTCTCACACACTCTCCCACACACTCACACACACTCTCACACACTCTCCCACACACTCTCCCACACACTCTCTCACACACTCCCTCGCACACACACTCTTTCGCACACTCTCTCTCACACTCTCTCTCACACACTCTCTCACACACTCTCTCACACACTCTCTCACACACTCTCCCACACACTCTCCCACACACACTCTCCCCCATACTCTCCCACACGCACTCCCTCAGACAGTCTCACAGACTCTCTCACACTCGCTCTCACACTCTCTCACACACTCTCTCACACACTCTCTCACACACTCTCCCACACACACTCTCCCACACACACTCTCCCACACACACTCTCCCACACACACTTTCCCACACATTCTGTCACACTCTTCAAAACACTCTCTCCCACACACTCTCTCACACACTCTCCCACACACTGTCTCACAAACACTCTCACACACACACTCTCACACACACACTTTCCCACACAATCTGTCACACTCTTCCACAAACTCTCTCTCACACACACTCTCTCACACATTCTCCCACACACTCTCACACTCTCTCACACACTCTCCCACACACTCTCTCACACTCTCCCACACACACTCTCCCACTCTCCCACAGACTCTCTCACACACACTCTCACACACACTCTCACATACACATTCTCACACACACACTCTCACACACATACTCACACTCTCTCTCACACTCTCACACACACTCTCACACACACTCTCACACACACTTTCCCACCCTCTCCCACACACTCACACACATTCTCACACACATTCTCACCCACTCTCTCACATACACACTCACACACACACACTCTCACACTCTCACACACACTCTCACACACTCTCTTCCACACACTCTCCCACACTCTCTCACACTCTCTCACACATTCTCCCACACACACTCACACACTCTCCCACACACTCTCTCACTCTCTCACACTCTCTCACACACTCTCCCACACAATGTCCCACACACTCTCCCACACACTCTCCCACACATCTCCCACACACTCTCTCACACACACACTCTCTCACACACTCTCACTCTCTGATTCGCACACTCTCTCACACTCTCTCTGCCACACACTCTCACACTCTCCCCCACACTCTCCCACACACACTCTCCCACACACACTCTCACACTCTCTCCCACGCACTCTCCCACACACTCTCCCACACACTCTCCCACACACTCCCTCACACACACTCTCTCACACACACACTCTCTCACACACTCTCACTCTCTGATTCGCACACTCTCTCACACTCTCTCTCCCACACACTCTCACACTCTCCCCCACACTCTCCCACACACACTCTCCCACACACACTCTCACACTCTCTCTCACACTCTCTCTCACACACTCTCCTACACACTCACACACACTCTCACACACTCTCCCACACACTCTCCCACACACTCTCTCACACACTCTCTCGCACACACACTCTTTCGCACACTCTCTCTCACACTCTCTCTCACACACTCTCTCACACACTCTCCCACACACATTCTCCCACACACTCACACACACTCTCACACACACACTCCCGCACATCCTCCCACACACTCTCCCACACACTCTCACACACACTCTCACACACACTCTCACACACACTCTCCCACACACTCTCACCCACACTCTCACACACACACTCCCACACACTCTCCCACACACTCTCACACACTCTCTCACACACTCTCTCACACACTCTCTCACACACTCTCTCACACACTCTCTCACAAACTCTCTCACACACTCTCCCACACACTCTCACACACACTGACACTCCCTCTCACACTCTCTCACACTCTCTCTCCCACTCTCTCAGACACCCTCGCACACACTCTCTCACACACTCTCACACACACTCTCACACACACTCTCACACACACTCTCTCACACACTCTCTCACACACTCTCTCACACACTCTCCCACACACTCCACCGCACTCTTACACACTCTCTCTCACAATCTCTCCCACACACACTCTCTCACACACTCTCACACTCTCTCTCACCTTCTCTCACACACTCTCCCACAAAATGTCCCACACACTCTCCCACACTCCCCCCACACACTCTCCCACACACACTCTCTCACACACTCTCAGTCTCACACACTCTCTCACTCTCTCTCACACATTCTCCCTCACACTCTCCCACACACACTCCCACACACACTCTCTCACACACTCTCCCACACACTCTCCCACACACTCTCCCACACTCTCCCACACGCACTCCCTCAGACACTCTCAGACAGCCTCACACACTCTCTCACACTCGCTCTCACACTCTCTCATAACTCTCCCACACATTCTCCCACACACTCTCCCACACACTCTCCCACACACTCTCCCACACACTCCCACACACACACTCTCTCACACACTCTCACACTCTCTCTCACACTCTCTCTCACACTCTCTATCACACACTCTCTCACACTCTCTATCACACACTCTCTCACACACTCTCACAGACTCTCCCACACTCTCCCACACACTCTCCCACAAACTGTCCCACACACACTCTCTTCCACACTCTGTCTCATACTCTCTCTCACACACACTCCCATACACTCTCATACACACTCTCATACTCTCTCTCACACACACTCTCCCACACTCCCCCCACACACTCTCCCAAACACACTCTCTCACACACTCTCTCACACACTCTCACACTCTCTCACACTCTCTCTCACACTCTCTCTCACACACTCTCCCACACACTCTCCCACACACACTCTCCCACACTCCCCCCACACACTCTCCCAAACACACTCTCTCACACACTCTCTCACACACTCTCACACTCTCTCACACTCTCTCTCACACTCTCTCTCACACACTCTCACACACTCCCCCACACACTCTCCCACACACACTCTCTCACACACTCTCTCACACACTCTCACACTCTCTCACACTCTCTCTCACACTCTCTCTCACACACTCTCCCACACACTCTCCCACACACACTCTCCCACACTCCCCCCACACACTCTCCCAAACACACTCTCTCACACACTCTCTCACACACTCTCACACTCTCTCACACTCTCTCTCACACTCTCTCTCACACACTCTCCCACACACTCTCCCACACACACTCTCCAACACAATGTCCCACACACTCTCCCACACACTCTCCCACACACTCTCCCACACACACTCTCCAACACAATGTCCCACACACTCTCCCACACACTCTGCCACACACTCTCCCATACTCTCCCACACGCACTCCCTCAGACACTCTCAGACAGTCTCACACACTCCCTCACACTCGCTCTCACACTCGCTCACACACTCTCTCACACACTCTCTCACACACTCTCTCCCACACTCTCCCACACACACTCTCCCACACACACTCTCCCACACACACTTTCCCACACATTCTGTCACACTCTTCAAAACACTCTCTCCCACACACTCTCTCACACACTCTCCCACACACTGTCTCACAAACACTCTCACACACACACTCTCACACACACACTTTCCCACACAATCTGTCACACTCTTCCACAAACTCTCTCTCACACACACTCTCTCACACATTCTCCCACACACTCTCACACACACTCTCTCTCACACTCTCTTACACACTCTCCAACACACTCTCTCACACTCTCCCACACACACTCTCACACTCTCCCACAGACTCTCTCACACACACTCTCCCACACACTCTCACATACACATTCTCACACACACATTCTCACACACATACTCACACTCTCTCTCACACTCTCACACACACTCTCACACACACTCTCACACACACTTTCCCACTCTCTCCCCCACTCTCCCACACACTCTCACACACACTCTCTCACACACTCTCACACACACTCTCCCACACACTGACACTCCCTCTCACACTCTCTCACACTCTCTCTCCCACTCTCTCAGACACCCTCGCGCACACTCTCTCACACACTCTCACACACTCTCACACACTCTCACACACACTATCACACACTCTCCCACACACTCTCTCACACACTCTCTCAAACACTCTTTCACACACTCTCTCACACACACTCTCTCACTTTCTCACACTCTCTCACACACAATGACCCACACACTCTCCCTCACACACTCTCACACTCCCACACACACTCCCACACACTCTCACACACACTCTCACACACTCTCTCACACACTCTCTCACACACTCTCACACACACTCTCACACACACTCTCACACACACACTCTCTCACACTCTCCCACACACTCTCACACACACTGACACTCCCTCTCACACTCTCTCACACTCTCTCTCCCACTCTCTCAGACACCCTCGCACACACTCTCTCACACACTCTCACACACACTCTCACACACTCTCCCACACACTCTCTCACACACTCTCTCACACACTCTCTCACTCACCCTCCCACACACTCTCCCACACGCTCTCCCACACACACTCTCCCACACACACTCTCTCACACACTCTCCCACCCAATGTCCCACACACTCTCCCACACACTCTCCCACACACACTCCCATACTCTCCCACACGCACTCCCTCAGACACTCTCAGACAGTCTCACACACTCTCTCACACTCGCTCTCACACTCGCTCACACACTCTCTCACACACTCTCTCACACACTCTCTCACACACTCTCCCACACACTCTCCCCCATACTCTCCCACACGCACTCCCTCAGACAGTCTCACAGACTCTCTCACACTCGCTCTCACACTCTCTCACACACTCTCTCACACACTCTCTCACACACTCTCCCACACACACTCTCCCACACACACTCTCCCACACACACTCTCCCACACACACTTTCCCACACATTCTGTCACACTCTTCAAATCACTCTCTCCCAAACACTCTCTCACACACTCTCCCACACACTGTCTCACAAACACTCTCACACACACACTCTCACACACACACTTTCCCACACAATCTGTCACACTCTACCACAAACTCTCTCTCACACACACTCTCTCACACATTCTCCCACACACTCTCACACTCTCTCACACACTCTCCCACACACTCTCTCACACTCTCCCACACACACTCTCCCACTCTCCCACAGACTCTCTCACACACACTCTCACACACACTCTCACATACACATTCTCACACACACACTCTCACACACATACTCACACTCTCTCTCACACTCTCACACACACTCTCACACACACTCTCACACACACTTTCCCACCCTCTCCCACACACTCACACACATTCTCACACACATTCTCACCCACTCTCTCACATACACACTCACACACACACACTCTCACACACTCTCACACTCTCACACACACTCTCACACACTCTCTTCCACACAATCTCCCACACTCTCTCACACTCTCTCACACATTCTCCCACACACACTCACACACTCTCCCACACACTCTCTCACTCTCTCACACTCTCTCACACACTCTCCCACACAATGTCCCACACACACTCCCACACACACTCTCTCACACACTCTCCCACACACTCTCCCACACACTCTCCCACACTCTCCCACACGCACTCCCTCAGACACTCTCAGACAGCCTCACACACTCTCTCACACTCGCTCTCACACTCTCTCATAACTCTCCCACACATTCTCCCACACACTCTCCCACACACTCTCCCACACACTCTCCCACACACTCCCACACACACACTCTCTCACACACTCTCACACTCTCTCTCACACTCTCTCTCACACTCTCTATCACACACTCTCTCACACTCTCTATCACACACTCTCTCACACACTCTCACAGACTCTCCCACACTCTCCCACACACTCTCCCACAAACTGTCCCACACACACTCTCTTCCACACTCTGTCTCATACTCTCTCTCACACACACTCCCATACACTCTCATACACACTCTCATACTCTCTCTCACACACACTCTCCCACACTCCCCCCACACACTCTCCCAAACACACTCTCTCACACACTCTCTCACACACTCTCACACTCTCTCACACTCTCTCTCACACTCTCTCTCACACACTCTCCCACACACTCTCCCACACACACTCTCCCACACTCCCCCCACACACTCTCCCAAACACACTCTCTCACACACTCTCTCACACACTCTCACACTCTCTCACACTCTCTCTCACACTCTCTCTCACACACTCTCACACACTCCCCCACACACTCTCCCACACACACTCTCTCACACACTCTCTCACACACTCTCACACTCTCTCACACTCTCTCTCACACTCTCTCTCACACACTCTCCCACACACTCTCCCACACACACTCTCCCACACTCCCCCCACACACTCTCCCAAACACACTCTCTCACACACTCTCTCACACACTCTCACACTCTCTCACACTCTCTCTCACACTCTCTCTCACACACTCTCCCACACACTCTCCCACACACACTCTCCAACACAATGTCCCACACACTCTCCCACACACTCTCCCACACACTCTCCCACACACACTCTCCAACACAATGTCCCACACACTCTCCCACACACTCTGCCACACACTCTCCCATACTCTCCCACACGCACTCCCTCAGACACTCTCAGACAGTCTCACACACTCCCTCACACTCGCTCTCACACTCGCTCACACACTCTCTCACACACTCTCTCACACACTCTCTCCCACACTCTCCCACACACACTCTCCCACACACACTCTCCCACACACACTTTCCCACACATTCTGTCACACTCTTCAAAACACTCTCTCCCACACACTCTCTCACACACTCTCCCACACACTGTCTCACAAACACTCTCACACACACACTCTCACACACACACTTTCCCACACAATCTGTCACACTCTTCCACAAACTCTCTCTCACACACACTCTCTCACACATTCTCCCACACACTCTCACACACACTCTCTCTCACACTCTCTTACACACTCTCCAACACACTCTCTCACACTCTCCCACACACACTCTCACACTCTCCCACAGACTCTCTCACACACACTCTCCCACACACTCTCACATACACATTCTCACACACACATTCTCACACACATACTCACACTCTCTCTCACACTCTCACACACACTCTCACACACACTCTCACACACACTTTCCCACTCTCTCCCCCACTCTCCCACACACTCTCACACACACTCTCTCACACACTCTCACACACACTCTCCCACACACTGACACTCCCTCTCACACTCTCTCACACTCTCTCTCCCACTCTCTCAGACACCCTCGCGCACACTCTCTCACACACTCTCACACACTCTCACACACTCTCACACACACTATCACACACTCTCCCACACACTCTCTCACACACTCTCTCAAACACTCTTTCACACACTCTCTCACACACACACTCTCTCACTTTCTCACACTCTCTCACACACAATGACCCACACACTCTCCCTCACACACTCTCACACTCCCACACACACTCCCACACACTCTCACACACACTCTCACACACTCTCTCACACACTCTCTCACACACTCTCACACACACTCTCACACACACTCTCACACACACACTCTCTCACACTCTCCCACACACTCTCACACACACTGACACTCCCTCTCACACTCTCTCACACTCTCTCTCCCACTCTCTCAGACACCCTCGCACACACTCTCTCACACACTCTCACACACACTCTCACACACTCTCCCACACACTCTCTCACACACTCTCTCACACACTCTCTCACTCACCCTCCCACACACTCTCCCACACGCTCTCCCACACACACTCTCCCACACACACTCTCTCACACACTCTCCCACCCAATGTCCCACACACTCTCCCACACACTCTCCCACACACACTCCCATACTCTCCCACACGCACTCCCTCAGACACTCTCAGACAGTCTCACACACTCTCTCACACTCGCTCTCACACTCGCTCACACACTCTCTCACACACTCTCTCACACACTCTCTCACACACTCTCCCACACACTCTCCCCCATACTCTCCCACACGCACTCCCTCAGACAGTCTCACAGACTCTCTCACACTCGCTCTCACACTCTCTCACACACTCTCTCACACACTCTCTCACACACTCTCCCACACACACTCTCCCACACACACTCTCCCACACACACTCTCCCACACACACTTTCCCACACATTCTGTCACACTCTTCAAATCACTCTCTCCCAAACACTCTCTCACACACTCTCCCACACACTGTCTCACAAACACTCTCACACACACACTCTCACACACACACTTTCCCACACAATCTGTCACACTCTACCACAAACTCTCTCTCACACACACTCTCTCACACATTCTCCCACACACTCTCACACTCTCTCACACACTCTCCCACACACTCTCTCACACTCTCCCACACACACTCTCCCACTCTCCCACAGACTCTCTCACACACACTCTCACACACACTCTCACATACACATTCTCACACACACACTCTCACACACATACTCACACTCTCTCTCACACTCTCACACACACTCTCACACACACTCTCACACACACTTTCCCACCCTCTCCCACACACTCACACACATTCTCACACACATTCTCACCCACTCTCTCACATACACACTCACACACACACACTCTCACACACTCTCACACTCTCACACACACTCTCACACACTCTCTTCCACACAATCTCCCACACTCTCTCACACTCTCTCACACATTCTCCCACACACACTCACACACTCTCCCACACACTCTCTCACTCTCTCACACTCTCTCACACACTCTCCCACACAATGTCCCACACACTCTCCCACACTCTCTCCCACACACTCTCCCACACACTCTCTCACACACACACTCTCTCACACACTCTCACTCTCTGATTCGCACACTCTCTCACACTCTCTCTGCCACACACTCTCACACTCTCCCCCACACTCTCCCACACACACTCTCCCACACACACTCTCACACACTCTCCCACGCACTCTCCCACACACTCTCCCACACACTCTCCCACACACTCCCTCACACACACTCTCTCACACACACACTCTCTCACACACTCTCACTCTCTGATTCGCACACTCTCTCACACTCTCTCTCCCACACACTCTCACACTCTCCCCCACACTCTCCCACACACACTCTCCCACACACACTCTCACACTCTCTCTCACACTCTCTCTCACACACTCTCCCACACACTCACACACACTCTCACACACTCTCCCACACACTCTCCCACACACTCTCTCACACACTCTCTCGCACACACACTCTCTCGCACACTCTCTCTCACACTCTCTCTCCCACACACTCACACCCACTCTCACACACACACTCCCGCAAATCCTCCCACACACTCTCACACACACTCTCACACACACTCTCACACACACTCTCACACACACTCTCCCACACACTCTCACCCACAATCTCACACACACACTCCCACACACTCTCCCACACACTCTCACACACTCTCTCACACACTCTCTCACACACTCTCTCACACACTCTCTCACAAACTCTCTCACACACTCTCACACACACTGACACTCCCTCTCACACTCTCTCACACTCTCTCTCCCACTCTCTCAGACACCCTCGCACACACTCTCTCACACACTCTCACACACACTCTCACACACACTCTCACACACACTCTCTCACACACTCTCTCACACACTCTCCCACACACTCCACCGCACTCTTACACACTCTCTCTCACAATCTCTCCCACACACACTCTCTCACACACTCTCACACTCTCTCTCACCTTCTCTCACATACTCTCCCACACAATGTCCCACACACTCTCCCACACTACCCCCACACACTCTCCCACACACACTCTGTCACACACACACTCTCTCACACACTCTCACTCTCTGATTCGCACACTCTCTCACACTCTCTCTCCCACACACTCTCACACTCTCCCCCACACTCTCCCACACACACTCTCCCACACACACTCTCACACTCTCTCTCACACTCTCTCTCACACACTCTCCCACACACTCACACACACTCTCACACACTCTCCCACACACTCTCCCACACACTCTCTCACACACTCTCTCGCACACACACTCTCTCGCACACTCTCTCTCACACTCTCTCTCACACACTCTCTCACACACTCTCCCACACACATTCTCCCACACACTCACACACACTCTCACACACACACTCCCGCACATCCTCCCACACACTCTCCCACACACTCTCACACACACTCTCACACACACTCTCACACACACTCTCCCACACACTCTCACCCACACTCTCACACACACACTCCCACACACTCTCCCACACACTCTCACACACTCTCTCACACACTCTCTCACACACTCTCTCACACACTCTCTCACAAACTCTCTCACACACTCTCCCACACACTCTCACACACACTGACACTCCCTCTCACACTCTCTCACACTCTCTCTCCCACTCTCTCAGACACCCTCGCACACACTCTCTCACACACTCTCACACACACTCTCACACACACTCTCACACACACTCTCTCACACACTCTCTCACACACTCTCTCACACACTCTCCCACACACTCCACCGCACTCTTACACACTCTCTCTCACAATCTCTCCCACACACACTCTCTCACACACTCTCACACTCTCTCTCACCTTCTCTCACATACTCTCCCACACAATGTCCCACACACTCTCCCACACTCCCCCCACACACTCTCCCACACACACTCTCTCACACACTCTCAGTCTCACACACTCTCTCACTCTCTCTCACACACTCTCCCTCACACTCTCCCACACACACTCCCACACACACTCTCTCACACACTCTCCCACACACTCTCCCACACACTCTCCCACACTCTCCCACACGCACTCCCTCAGACACTCTCAGACAGCCTCACACACTCTCTCACACTCGCTCTCACACTCTCTCACACACTCTCAGTCTCACACACTCTCTCACTCTCTCTCACACACTCTCCCTCACACTCTCCCACACACACTCCCACACACACTCTCTCACACACTCTCCCACACACTCTCCCACACATTCTCCCACACACTCTCCCACACACTCTCCCACACACTCCCACACACACACTCTCTCACACACTCTCACACTCTCTCTCACACTCTCTCTCACACTCTCTATCACACACTCTCTCACACTCTCTATCACACACTCTCTCACACTCTCTATCACACACTCTCTCACACACTCCCACACACTCTCCCACAAACTGTCCCACACACACTCTCTTCCACACTCTGTCTCATACTCTCTCTCACACACACTCCCATACACTCTCATACACACTCTCATACTCTCTCTCACACACACTCTCCCACACTCCCCCCACACACTCTCCCAAACACACTCTCTCACACACTCTCTCACACTCTCTCACACTCTCTCTCACACTCTCTCTCACACACTCTCCCACACACACTCCCACACACACTCTCCAACACAATGTCCCACACACTCTCCCACACACTCTGCCACACACTCTCCCACACACTCTCCCATACTCTCCCACACGCACTCCCTCAGACACTCTCAGACAGTCTCACACACTCCCTCACACTCGCTCTCACACTCGCTCACACACTCTCTCACACACTCTCACACACTCTCTCCCACACTCTCCCACACACTCTCCCACACACTCTCCCACACACACTCTCCCCCATACTCTCCCACACGCACTCCCTCAGACAGTCTCAGAGACACTCGCTCTCACACTCTCTCACACACTCTCTCCCACTCTCCCACACACACTCTCCCACACACACTCTCCCACACACACTTTCCCACACATTCTGTCACACTTTTCCACACACTCTCTCACACACTCTCACACACGCACCCACACACTCTCACACACACTCTCACACACTCCGACACACACTCCCACACACTGTCTCACAAACACTCTCTCACACACTCTCTCTCACACACACTCTCTCACACACACTCTCTCACACAAACTCTCTCACACATTCTCCCACACACTCTCACACTCTCTCTCACAGTCTCTCACACCTTCACACACTCTCTCACACACTTTCACACACTCTCTCACACACTCTCCCACACACACTCTCACACACTCTCTCTCACACTGTCTCACACACTCTCCCACACACTCCCCCACACACTCTCTCACACTCTCCCACACGCTCTCACACACTCTCCCACACACTCTCTCACACACTCTCCCACACACTCTCCCACACACTCCCCCACACACTCTCTCACACTCTCCCACATGCTCTCACACACTCTCCCACACACTCTCTCACACACTCTCCCACACACTCTCACACACACTCTCCCACACACTCTCACACACACTTTCACACACTCTCACACACTCTCTCACACACACTCTCACACTCTCTCACACACTCTCTCACACACTCTCACACACAATCTCACACACACTCTCACACACACTCTCACACACTATCCCACACGCTCTCCCACACGCTTTCCCACACACTCTCCCACACACTCTCCCACACACTCTCTCACACACTCTCTCACACACACTCTCTCACACTCTCTCACACACTCTCACACACTCTCACACACACTATCACACACTCTCCCACACACTCTCTCACACACTCTCATACACTATTTCACACACTCTCTCACACACTCTCTCACTTTCTCACACTCTCTCACACACAATGACCCACACACTCTCCCTCACACACTCTCACACACTATCCCACACGCTCTCCCACACACTCTCCCACACACTCTCCCACACACACTCTCTCACACACTCTCCCACACACTCTCCCACACACTCTCCCACACTCTCCCACACGCACTCCCTCAGACACTCTCAGACAGCCTCACACACTCTCTCACACTCGCTCTCACACTCTCTCACACACTCTCAGTCTCACACACTCTCTCACTCTCTCTCACACACTCTCCCTCACACTCTCCCACACACACTCCCACACACACTCTCTCACACACTCTCCCACACACTCTCCCACACATTCTCCCACACACTCTCCCACACACTCTCCCACACACTCCCACACACACACTCTCTCACACACTCTCACACTCTCTCTCACACTCTCTCTCACACTCTCTATCACACACTCTCTCACACTCTCTATCACACACTCTCTCACACTCTCTATCACACACTCTCTCACACACTCCCACACACTCTCCCACAAACTGTCCCACACACACTCTCTTCCACACTCTGTCTCATACTCTCTCTCACACACACTCCCATACACTCTCATACACACTCTCATACTCTCTCTCACACACACTCTCCCACACTCCCCCCACACACTCTCCCAAACACACTCTCTCACACACTCTCTCACACTCTCTCACACTCTCTCTCACACTCTCTCTCACACACTCTCCCACACACACTCCCACACACACTCTCCAACACAATGTCCCACACACTCTCCCACACACTCTGCCACACACTCTCCCACACACTCTCCCATACTCTCCCACACGCACTCCCTCAGACACTCTCAGACAGTCTCACACACTCCCTCACACTCGCTCTCACACTCGCTCACACACTCTCTCACACACTCTCACACACTCTCTCCCACACTCTCCCACACACTCTCCCACACACTCTCCCACACACACTCTCCCCCATACTCTCCCACACGCACTCCCTCAGACAGTCTCAGAGACACTCGCTCTCACACTCTCTCACACACTCTCTCCCACTCTCCCACACACACTCTCCCACACACACTCTCCCACACACACTTTCCCACACATTCTGTCACACTTTTCCACACACTCTCTCACACACTCTCACACACGCACCCACACACTCTCACACACACTCTCACACACTCCGACACACACTCCCACACACTGTCTCACAAACACTCTCTCACACACTCTCTCTCACACACACTCTCTCACACACACTCTCTCACACAAACTCTCTCACACATTCTCCCACACACTCTCACACTCTCTCTCACAGTCTCTCACACCTTCACACACTCTCTCACACACTTTCACACACTCTCTCACACACTCTCCCACACACACTCTCACACACTCTCTCTCACACTGTCTCACACACTCTCCCACACACTCCCCCACACACTCTCTCACACTCTCCCACACGCTCTCACACACTCTCCCACACACTCTCTCACACACTCTCCCACACACTCTCCCACACACTCCCCCACACACTCTCTCACACTCTCCCACATGCTCTCACACACTCTCCCACACACTCTCTCACACACTCTCCCACACACTCTCACACACACTCTCCCACACACTCTCACACACACTTTCACACACTCTCACACACTCTCTCACACACACTCTCACACTCTCTCACACACTCTCTCACACACTCTCACACACAATCTCACACACACTCTCACACACACTCTCACACACTATCCCACACGCTCTCCCACACGCTTTCCCACACACTCTCCCACACACTCTCCCACACACTCTCTCACACACTCTCTCACACACACTCTCTCACACTCTCTCACACACTCTCACACACTCTCACACACACTATCACACACTCTCCCACACACTCTCTCACACACTCTCATACACTATTTCACACACTCTCTCACACACTCTCTCACTTTCTCACACTCTCTCACACACAATGACCCACACACTCTCCCTCACACACTCTCACACACTATCCCACACGCTCTCCCACACACTCTCCCACACACTCTCCCACACACACTCTCTCACACACTCTCCCACACACTCTCCCACACGCTCTCCCACACGCTCTCCCACACACTCTCTCACACACTCTCACACACTCTCTCACACACTCTCTCACATACTCTCTCACACACTCTCTCACACACTCTCACACACACTCTCTCAGACTCTCACACACACTGACACTCCCTCTCACACTCTCTCACACTCTCTCTCCCACTCTCTCAGACACCCTCGCGCACACTCTCTCACACACTCTCACACACACTATCACACACTCTCCCACACACTCTCTCACACACTCTCTCATACACTCTTTCACACACTCTCTCACACACTCTCTCACTTTCTCACACTCTCTCACCCACAATGACCCACACACTCTCCCTCACACACTCTCACACTCCCACATACACTCCCACACACTCTCATACACACTCTCACACACACTCTCACACACTCTCTCACACACTCTCTCACACACTCTCTCACACACTCTCACACACACTCTCAAACACACTCTCACACACACACTCTCTCACACTCTCCCACACACTCTCACACACACTGACACTCCCTCTCACACTCTCTCACACTCTCTCTCCCACTCTCTCAGAAACCCTCGCACACACTCTCTCACACGCTCTCACACACACTCTCACACACTCTCCCACACACTCTCTCACACACTCTCTCACACACTCTCCCACACACTCCACCGCACTCTCTCTCACAATCTCTCCCACACACACTCTCTCACACACTCTCACACTCTCTCTCACATTCTCTCACACACTCTCCCACACAATGTCCCACACACTCTCCCACACTCCCCCCACACACTCTCCCACACACACTCTCTCACACACTCTCACACAGCCTCACACACTCTCTCACTCTCTCTCACACACTCTCCCACACACTCCCACACACATTCCCACACACACTCTCTCACACACTCTCCCACACACTCTCCCACACTCCCCCCACACACTCTCCCACACACACTCTCTCACACACTCTCACACAGCCTCACACACTCTCTCACTCTCTCTCACACACTCTCCCACACACTCCCACACACATTCCCACACACACTCTCTCACACACTCTCCCACACACTCTCCCACACACTCTCCCACACACTCCCACACGCACTCCCTCAGACACTCTCAGACAGCCTCACACACTCTCTCACACTCTCTCACAAACTCTCTCACACACTCCCACACGCACTCCCTCAGACACTCTCAGACAGCCTCACACGCTCTCTCACACTCGCTCTCACACTCTCTCACACACTCTCTCACACACTCTCTCACACACTCACTCACAACTCTCCCACACACTCTCCCACACACTCTCCCACACATTCTCCCACACACTCCCACACACACACTCTCTCACACACTCTCACACACTCTCTCACACTCTCTCTCACACTCTCTATCACACACTCTCTCACACTCTCCCACACACTATCTCACACACTCTCACAGACTCTCCCACACTCTCCCACACACTCTCCCACAAACTGTCCGACACACACTTTCTTCCACACTCTGTCTCATACTCTCTCTCACACACACTCTCATACACTCTCATACACACTCTCATACTCTCTCTCACACACACTCTCCCACACTCCCCCCACACACTCTCCCACACACACTCTCTCACACACTCTCTCACACACTCTCTCACACTCTCTCTCACACACTCTCCCACACACTCTCCCACACACTCTCCCACACACACCCTCTCACACACTCTCCCACACCCTCTCCCACACACTCTCCCACACACTCTCCCACACACACTCCCATGCTCTCCCACACGCACTCCCTCAGACACTCTCAGACAGTCTCACACACTCTCTCACACTCACTCTCACACTCGCTCACACACTCTCTCACACACTCTCCCACACACTCTCCCACACACTCTCCCACACACACTCTCCTCCATACTCTACCACACGCACTCCCTCAGACAGTCTCACAGACTCTCTCACACTCGCTCTCACACTCTCTCACACACTCTCTCACACTCTCCCACACACACTCTCCCACACACACTCTCCCACACACACTTTCCCACACATTCTGTCACACTCTTCCACACACTCTCTCCCACGCACTCTCTCACACACTCTCCCACACACTGTCTCACAAACACTCTCACACACACACTCTGACACACACACCCACACACTCTCACACACACTCTCACACACTCTCTCACACACTCTCCCACACACTCTCTCTCACACTCTCTCACACACTCTCCCACACACTCTCCCACACACTCTCATACACTGTCCCACACACTCTCTCACACACTCTCTCACACAGACTCTCCCACACACACTCCCACACACTCTCTCACACTCTCTCACACACGCTCTCCCACACACTCACACACTCTCCCACACTCTCTCACACACTTTCCCAGACACTCTCCCACACACTCTCCCACACACACTCTCCCACACACACTTTCCCACACAATCTGTCACACTCTTCCACACACTCTCTCTCACACACACTCTCTCACACATTCTCCCACACACTCTCTCTCACAGTCTCTCTCACAGTCTCTCACACTTTCACACACTCTCTCACACAGTCTCCCACACACTCTCTCACACTCTCCCACACACACTCTCCCACTCTCCCACACACACTCTTACACTCTCTCTCACACTCTCTCTCACACACTCTCCCACACACTCTCCCACACACTCTCACATACACACTCTCACACACACACTCTCACACACACACTCACACTCTCTCTCACACACTCTCGCACACACTCTCACACACACTTTCCCACACTCTCCCACACACTCACACACATTCTCACACACATACTCACACACTCTCTCACATACACACTCACACACACACGCTCTCACACTCTCACACACACTCTCACACACTCTCACACACTCTCTCCCACACACTCTCCCACACTCCCACACACTCTCTCACACTCTCTCTCACTCTCTCACACTCTCTCACACACCCTCCCACACAATGTCCCACACACTCTCCCTCACACACTCTCACACACACTCTCACACACTCTCCCACACACTCTCCCACACACTCTCCCACACACACTCTCTCACACACACACTCTCTCACACACTCTCACTCTCTGAGTCGCACACTCTCTCACACTCTCTCTCCCACACACTCTCACACTATCCCCCACACTCTCCCACACACACTCTCCCACACACTCTCTCTCACACACTCTCCCACACACACTCTCCCACACACTCACACACTCTCACACACACTCACACACACACTCACACACTCTCCCACACACTCTCTCACACACTCTCTCGCCCACACACTCTCTCGCAAACTCTCTCGCACACTCTCTCGCACACACACTCTCTCACTCACTCTCCCACACACTCTCACACACACTCTCACACTCTCCCACACACTCTCTCACCACACACTCTCTCACACTCTCACACACTCTCACACACTCTCACACTCTCTCACACACTCTCTCACACACTCTCTCACACACTCTCACACACTCTCTCACACACTCCCTCACACACTCTCTCACACACTCTCCCACACACACTCTCCCACACACACTCTCCCACACACACTCTCCCACACACTCTCTCACCACACACTCTCACACACTCTCACACACTCTCACACACTCTCACACTCTCTCACACACTCTCTCACACACTCTCACACACTCTCTCTCACACACTCTCTCACACACTCTCTCACACACTCTCTCACACACTCTCACACACTCTCTCACACTCTCTCACACACTCTCTCACACACTCTCTCACACACTCTCTCACACACACTCTCTCACACTCTCTCACACACTCTCACACACTCTCACACACACTATCACACACTCTCCCACACACTCTCTCACACACTCTCATACACTATTTCACACACTCTCTCACACACTCTCTCACTTTCTCACACTCTCTCACACACAATGACCCACACACTCTCCCTCACACACTCTCACACACTATCCCACACGCTCTCCCACACACTCTCCCACAGACTCTCCCACAGACTCTCCCACACACTCTGCCACACACTCTCCCACACGCTCTCCCACACACACTCTCACACACACACTCTCACACACACACTCTCACACACACCCTTTCCCACACACTCTCCCACACACTCTCACACACACTCTCCCACACGCTCTCCCACACACTCTCCCACACATCCTCCCACACACTCTCCCACACACTCTCACACACACACTCCCACACACTCTCCCACACACTCTCACACACACTCTCCCACACACTCTCTCACACACTCTCACACACTCTCTCGCACACTCTCTCACACACTCTCTCACACACTGTCACACACACACTCTCTCACACTCTCACACACACTGACACTCCCCCTCACACTCTCTCACACTCTCTCTCCCACTCTCTCAGACACCCTCGCGCACACTCTCTCACACACTCTCACACACACTATCACACACTCTCCCACACACTCTCTCACACACTCTCTCATACACTCTTTCACACACTCTCTCACACACTCTCTCACTTTCTCACACTCTCTCACACACAATGACCCACACACTCTCCCTCACACACTCTCACACTCCCACACACACTCCCACACACTCTCATACACACTCTCACACACTCTCTCACACACTCTCACACACACTCTCACACACACTCTCACACACACACTCTCTCACACACTCTCAAACACACTCTCACACACACACTCTCTCACACACTGACACTCCCTCTCACACTCTGTCACACTCTCTCTCCCACTCTCTCAGACACCCTCGCACACACTCTCTCACACACTCTCACACACACTCTCACACACTCTCCCACACACTCTCTCACACACTCTCTCACACACTCTCCCACACACTCCACCGCACTCTTACACACTCTCTCTCACAATCTCTCCCACACACACTCTCTCACACACTCTCACACTCTCTCTCACATTCTCTCACACACTCTCCCACACAATGTCCCACACACTCTCCCACACTCCCCCCACACACTCTCCCACACACACTCTCTCACACTCTCTCACACAGTCTCACACACTGTCTCACTCTCTCTCACACACTCTCCCACACACTCTCCCACACACACTCCCACACACACTCTCTCACACACTCTCCCACACACTCTCCCACACACTCCCACACGCACTCCCTCAGACACTCTCAGACAGCCTCACACACTCTCTCACACTCTCTCACACACTCCCACACGCACTCCCTCAGACACTCTCAGACAGCCTCACACGCTCTCTCACACGCGCTCTCACACTCTCTCACACACTCTCTCACACACTCTCTCACACACTCTCTCACAACTCTCCCACACACTCTCCCACACACTCTCCCACACATTCTCCCACACACTCCCACACACACACTCTCTCACACACTCTCACACTCTCTCTCACACTCTCTCTCACACACTCTAACACACACTCTCTCACGCTCTCCCACACACTATCTCACACACTCTCACAGACTCTCCCACACTCTGCCACACACTCTCCCACAAACTGTCCGACACACACTCTCTTCCACACTCTGTCTCATACTCTCTCTCACACACACTCTCATACACTCTCATACACACTCTCATACTCTCTCTCACACACACTCTCCCACACTCCCCCCACACACACTCCCACACACACTCTCTCACACACTCTCTCACACTCTCTCTCACACACTCTGCCACGCACTCTCCCACACACGCTCCCACACACACCCTCCCACACACTCTCCCACACACTCTCCCACACACTCTCCCACACACACTCCCATACTCTCCCACACACACTCCCTCAGACACTCTCAGACAGTCTCACAAACTCTCTCACACTCGCTCTCACACTCGCTCACACACTCTCTCACACACTCTCTCACACACTCTCCCACACACTCTCCCACACACTCTCCCACACACTCTCCCACACACACTCTCCCCCATACTCTACCACACGCACTCCCTCAGACAGTCTCACAGACTCTCTCACACTCGCTCTCACACTCTCTCACACACTCTCTCACACTCTCCCACACACACTCTCCCACACACACTCTCCCACACACACTTTCCCACACATTCTGTCACACTCTTCCACACACTCTCTCCCACACACTCTCTCACACACTCTCCCACACACTGTCTCACAAACACTCTCACACACACACTCTCACACACACACCCACACACTCTCACACACACTCTCACACACTCCCACACACACTCCCACACACTCTCTCACACACTCTCCCACACACTCTCTCACACACTCTCTCTCACACTCTCTCACACACTCTCCCACACACTCTCCCACACACTCTCATACACTGTCCCACACACTCTCTCACACACTCTCTCACACAGACTCTCCCACACACACTCCCACACACTCTCTCACACTCTCCCACACACTCTCTCACACACTCTCTCACACACACTCTCCCACACACTCACACACTCTCCCACACTCTCTCACACACTTTCCCAGACACTCTCCCACACACTTTGCAACACACACTCTCCCACACACACTTTCCCACACAATCTGTCACACTCTTCCACACACTCTCTCTCACACACACTCTCTCACACATTCTCCCACACACTCTCTCTCACAGTCTCTCTCACAGTCTCTCACACTTTCACACACTCTCTCACACATTCTCCCACACACTCTCTCACACTCTCCCACACACACTCTCACACTCTCCCACACACACTCTCACACTCTCTCTCACACTCTCTCTCACACACTCTCCCACACACTCTCACATACACACTCTCACACACACACTCTCACACACACACTCACACTCTCTCTCACACTCTCACACACTCTCTCGCACACACTCTCACACACACTTTCCCACACTCTCCCACACACTCACACACATTCTCACACACATACTCACACACTCTCTCACATACACACTCACACACACACACTCTCACACTCTCTCACACATTCTCCCACACACACTCACACACTCTCTCACACTCTCTCTCACTCTCTCACACTCTCTCACACACTCTCCCACACAATGTCCCACACACTCTCCCTCACACACTCTCACACACACTCTCACACACTCTCCCACACACTCTCCCACACACTCTCCCACACACACTCTCTCACACACACACTCTCTCACACACTCTCACTCTCTGATTCTCACACTCTCTCACACTCTCTCTCCCACACACTCTCACACTATCCCCACACTCTCCCACACACACTCTCCCACACACTCTCTCTCACACACTCTCCCACACACACTCTCCCACACACTCACACACTCTCACACACACTCACACACACACTCACACACTCTCCCACACACTCTCTCACACACTCTCTCGCACACACACTCTCTCATACACTCTCTCGCACACTCTCTCGCACACACACTCTCTCACTCACTCTCCCACACACTCTCCCACACACTCTCACACACTCTCTCACACTGTCTCACCACACACTCTCCCACACACACTCTCCCACACACACTCTCCCACACACTCTCTCACCACACACTCTCACACTCTCACACACTCTCACAAACTCTCATACTCTCTCACACACTCTCTCACACACTCTCTCACACACTCTCTCACACACTCTCTCACACACTCTCACACACTCTCTCACACACTCTCTCACACACCCTCTCACACACTCTCTCACACACTCACACTCACACTCTCCCACACACACTCTCTCACACACACTCTCCCACACACACTCTCCCACACACTCTCTCACACACACTCTCCCACACACTCTCTCACCACACACTCTCTCACACACTCACACACACACTCTCCCACACACACTCTCCCACACACACTCTCCCACACACTCTCTCACCACACACTCTCTCAAACTCTCACACACTCTCACACACTCTCACACACTCTCTCACACACTCTCTCACACACTCTCTCACACACTCTCTCACACACTCTCTCACACACTCTCTCACACACCCTCTCACACACTCTCTCACACACTCCCACACACACTCTCCCACACACTCTCCCACACACACTCTCGCACACACTCTCTCACACACTCTCTCACACACTCTCACACACACACTCACACACACTCACACTCACCCTCACACGTTCTCACTCTCACACATTCTCACTCTCTGAATCACATACAGTTTGCTTTACTAAACTTGTACCGGTTTCTTGATGAGGAGAGTTTGTAATTGTCACTTCACACCAACTCCCTCTCTGTCGAAGGGTAGACAACTCTGGGGAAATGGAAAAGTGACCTCGATTCAGAGGACATCAGTTGAATGATTAAAATGCAGAAAGATTTGGAACAAGCGATGCTCTTCCCAGATTGTCACATCTCCGAGTGTCCTTCCACTGTGATTCTAACCCTGGTCACTTTCCCTTTCAAACAAAGAACAAAGAAATGTACAGCACAGGAACAGGCCCTTCGGCCCTCCAAGCCCGTGCCGACCATGCTGCCCGTCTAAACTCAAGTCTTCTACACTTCCTGGGTCCGTATCCCTCTATTCCCATCCTATTCATGAATTTGTCAAGATCCCCCTTAAATGTCCCTATCGTCCCTGCTTCCACCACCTCCTCCGGCAGCGAGTTCCAGGCACCCACTACCCTCTGTGTAAAAAACTTGCCTCGTACATCTCCTCTAAACCTTGCCCCTCGCACCTTAAACCTATGCCCCCTATTAATTGACCCCTCTACCCTGGGGAAAAGCCTCTGACTATCCAGTCTGTCTATGCCCCTCATAATTTTGTAGACCTCTATCAGGTCGCCCTCAACCTCCTTTATTCCAGTGAGAACTAATCAAGTTTATTCAACCGCTCCTCATAGCTAATGCCCTCCATACCAGGCAACATTCTGGTAAATCTCTTCTGCACCCTCTCTAAAGCCTCCACATCTTTCTGGTAGTGTGGCGACCAGAATTGAACACTATACTCCAAGTGCGGCCTAACTAAGGTTCTATACAGCTGCAACATGACTTGCCAATTCTTATACTCAATGCCCCGGCCAATGAAGGCAAGCATGCCGTATGCCTTCTTGACTACCTTCTCCACCTGTGTTGCCCCTTTCAGTGACCTGTGGGCCTGTGGACCTGTACACCTAGATCTCTCTGACTGTTAATACTCTTGAGGGTTCTACCATTCTCTGTATATTCCCTACCTGCATTAGACCTTCCAAAATGTATTACCTCACATTTGTCCAGATTAAACTCCATCTGCCATCTCTCCGCCCAAATCTCCAAACGATCTAAATCCTGCTGTATCCTCCGACAGTCCTCATCACTATCCGCAATTCCACCAACCTTTGTGTCATCTGCAAACTTACTAATCAGACCAGTTACATTTTCCTCCAAATCATTTATATATACTACAAACAGCAAAGTTCCCAGCACTGATCCCTGTGGAACACCACTGGGCACAGCCCTCCAATTAGAAAAGCATCTTCCATTGCTACCCTCTGCGTTCTATGACCTAGCCAGTTCTGTATCCATCTTGCCAGCTCACCCCTGATCCCGTGTGACTTCACCTTTTGTACTAGTCTACCATGAGGGACCTTGTCAAAGGCCTTACTGAAGTCCATATAGACAACATCCACTGCCCTACCTGCATCAATCATCTTTGTGACCTCCTCGAAAAACTCTATCAAGTTAGTGAGACACAACCTCCCCTTCACAAAACCGTGCTGCCTCTCACTAATACGTCCATTTGCTTCCAAATGGGAGTAGATCCTGTCTCGAAGAATTCTCTCCAGTAATTTCCCTACCACTGATGTAAGACTCACCAGCCTATAGTTCCTTGGATTATCCTTGCTACCCTTCTTAAACAAAGGAACAACATTGGCTATTCTTCAGTCCTCCGAAACATCACCTGAAGACAGTGAGGATCCAAAGATTTCTGTCAAGGCCTCAGCAATTTCCTCTCTACCCTCCTTCAGTATTCTGGGGTAGATCCCATCAGGCCCTGGGGACTTATCTACCGTAATATTTTTCAAGACACCAAACACCTCGTCTTTTTGGATCTCAATGTGACCCAGGCTATCTACACCCCCTTCTCCAGACTCAACATCTACCAATTTCTTCTCTTTGGTGAATACTGATGCAAAGTATTCATTTAGTACCTCGCCCATTTCCTCTGGCTCCACACATAGATTCCCTTGCCTATCCTTCAGTGGGCCAACCCTTTCCCTGGCTACCCTCTTGCTTTTTATGTACGTGTAAAAAGCCTTGGGATTTTCCTTAACCCTATTTGCCAATGACTTTTCGTGACCCCCTTCTAGCCCTCCTGACTCCTTGCTTAAGTTCCTTCCTACTTTCCTTATATTCCACACAGGCTTCGTCTGTTCCCAGCCTTTTAGCCCTTTCAAATGCCTCCTTTTTCTTTTTGACGAGGCCTACAATATCTCTCGTCATCCAAGGTTCCTGAAAATTGGCGTATTTATCCTTCTTCCTCACAGGAACATGCCGGTCCTGAATTCCTTTCAACTGACATTTGAAAGCCTCCCACATGTCAGATGTTGATTTGCCCTCAAACATCCGCCCCCAATCTATGTTCTTCAGTTCCCGCCTAATATTGTTATAATTAGTCTTCTCCCAATTTAGCACATTCATCCTCGGACCACTCTTATCCTTGTCCACCAGTACTTTAAAACTTACTGAATTGTTGCTGGTTGCTATGACGGTGATGGGTTTATATAAATCTCAGCCTTTGGTTCCAGCTGTCAGGTGTGCGCCTGGAGATATTACTCAATCCTTGAGAGGCTGCTATTCTTTGAGTTGCCTCGAGCTGCCAGTTTCAGTATCCTGAGAGAGTGAAGAGGGATGCTGTGTGTACATTCAGCTCTCACCCTCTCCCGCTCTCTGCATTCTTTGCATGCCTTTTTGAGAGAATCCTGGCTGTCTTGGGCGCCAACTTTGATTCAATTGTGAAAATTATAATAAGAGATGGTTCCGGGGAGTGAGAAAAGGCAAAACAGGGAAGGAGATTCATCCGGAATGATTTCTATCGACCTTGTCTGAGTTCTATATGCTGGGATCGGTGTCCATTCAGATATTCTGCACTCAGGTTAGTGTGTATTGTCCCTGTCTGTGTGTATGTGTCTGTGAGTGTGAGTGTCTGTGAGTGTGTGTGTCTGTGAGTTTCTGTATCCCTCTGTGTGTCCCTGTGTGTGAACCTCTGTGTGTCTCTAAGTACGCGTGTATATGTGAGTGTGTGTGTGTGTCTGTGAGTGTGTGCGAGAGTATGTGTGTGTGTGTCTATGAGAGCGAGTGTGTTGTGAGAGTGGGTGAGAGTGTCCGTTAGAGTGGGTGTGTGTCTGCGAGTGTGTGTGTGTCTGTCTGTGAGAGTGTCTGTGAGAGTGTGTGTGTGTCTATGTCTGTGAATGTGTGTGTCTGTGAGAGTGGTTGTTTGTCTGAGTGTGTGTGAGAGTGTGTGTCTGTGAGTGTGTGTATCTGTCACTGTGTGTGAGAGCGTGTGTGTCTGTGAGAGTGTGTGTGAGTGTGTCTGTGTCTGTGAGTGTGTGTGTCTGTGAGAGTGTGTGAGAGTGTCCGTGAGAGTGTCTGTGAGAGTGTGTGTGAGTGTGTCTGTGTCTGTGAGTGTGTGTGTCTGTGAGAGTGGGTGAGAGTGGGTGTGTGTGTGTCTGTGAGAGTGTCTGTGAGAGTGTGTGTCTGTGAGAGTGTGTGTGTCTGTGAGTGTGTGTATCTGTGAATGTGTGTGAGAGTGTGTGTGTCTGTGAGTTTCTGTATCCCTCTGTGTGTGTCTGTGTGTGAACCTCAGTGTGTCTCTTGTAAGTGCATGTGTTGAGTGTGTGTCTGCGAGTGTGTGTGTGAGAGTGTGTCTGTGAGAGTGTGTATCTGTGAATGTGTGTGTGTTAGTGAATATGAGTGAGTGTGTATGTGTCTGTGAGAGACTGTGTGTGTCTGTGAGAACGTGGGTGTGTCTGTGAGAGTGTGTGTGTGTATGTGAGAGTGTGTGAGAGAGTCTCTGTGTCTGTAAGAGTATGTGAGAGAGTGTGTGGGAGAGTGTGTGTGTGTCTGTGAGAATATGTGTGTGTGTGTGTCTGTGAGAGTGTGTGTGTGTTTGTGAGTGTGTGTGTGTGTCTGTGAGAGTGTGTGTGTGTCTGTGAGTGTGTGTGTCTGTGAGAGTGTGTGTGTGTCTGTGAGAATGTGTGTGTATCTGTGAATGTGTGTGAGAATGTGTGTGTGTTTGTGAGTGTGTGTGTGTGTCTGTGAGAATGTGTGTGTGTTTGTGAGTGTGTGTGTGTGTCTGTGAGAGTGTGTGTCTGTGAGAGTGTGTGTGTGTCTGTGAGTGTGTGTATCTGTGAATGTGTGTGAGAATGTGTGTGTGTTTGTGAGTGTGTGTGTGTGTCTGTGAGAATGTGAGTGTGTGTCTGTGAGAATGTGTGTGTGTGTCTGTGAGAGTGTGTGTGTGTGTCTGTGAGAGTGTGTTTGTGTGTCTGTGAGAATGTGTGTGTGTGTCTGTGAGTGTGTGTATCTGTGAGTGTGTGTGAGAGTGCGTGTGTCTGTGAGTTTCTGTATCCCTCTGTGTGTGTCTGTGTGTGAACCTCAGTGTGTCTCTTGTAAGTGCATGTGTTGAGTGTGTGTCTGCGAGTGTGTGTGTGAGAGTGTGTCTGTGAGAGTGTGTGAATCTGTGAGTGTGTGTGTATGTCTGTGAGTGTGTCTGAGAGTCTGTGTGTGTGTCTGTGAGAGTGTGTGTGTGTCTGTGAGAGTGTGTGAGATAGTGTGTGCATGTGTCTGTGAGAGACTGTGTGTGTCTGTGAGAACGTGGGTGTGTCTGTGAGAGTGTGTGTGTGGCTGTGAGGGTGTGTGTGTCTGTGAGAGTGTGTGTGTCTGTGAGAGTGTGTGAGAGAGTCTGTGTGTCTGTGAGAGTGTGTGTCTGTGAGAGTGTGTGTGTTTGTGAGTGTGTGTGTGTGTGTATCTGTGAGAATGTGTGTGTGTGTCTGTGAGAGTGTGTGTGTGTCTGTGAGAGTATGTGTCTGTGAGAGTGTGTGTGTGTCTGTGAGTGTGTGTGTGTGTCTGTGAGAGTGTGTGTGTCTGTGAGAGTGTGTGTCTGTGAGAGTGTGTGTGTGTCTGTGAGAGTATGTGTGTGTGTGTGTCTGCGAGAGAGTGTGTGTGTCTGTGAGAGTATGTGTCTGTGAGAGTGTGTGTGTGCCTGTGAGTGTGTGTGTGTGTCTGCGAGAGTATGTGTCTGTGAGAGTGTGTGTGTCTGTGAGAGTGTGTGTCTGTGAGAGTGTGTGTGTGTCTGTGAGAGTATGTGTGTGTGCGTGTCTGCGAGAGAGTGTGTGTGTCTGT